>NC_033794.1:5847725-5873627 GCF_001876935.1 Asparagus officinalis | reverse complement strand
GATCAAGAGAACATCAACTGTTCCTACAACAAGCCACAAGGTGTCGATGGAGAGATGAAGTTAAATTGACAAGACATATTCTACGATAAAGCTTTCACTGCACTAATTAATCCATTCTACGTTACATGCTTCGCATCTGTAGCAGCAAACAATTTCTTTTTGGAAATAAATGACTCGTAGCAAAGCATATTAGAATAATTATCATCGCTACACTCGCAAAAAAAAAAAATGTGATATCAATATCTCGAGGGTTCTTGCTGTTGGGCTCAACAGTCATTGTGCCAACCAACGCTTCACCTTCACAAATGGTCAGCACATCTTCAAGGTACAGAACAGTCTGCTTCCAAGTGCCAACCAACGCTTCACCTTCACAAATGGTCAGCACATCTTCAAGGTACAGAACAGTCTGCTTCCAATGAGTCCCCCTGGATTTTGGTCCTGCACCAACACAAGATTTTAAGGTTTCATAAGATCAAGGGCTCATTAGATCATGATACACGTCAAGCTACGAAGCACACAGCGAATGGGAGGTGCAAGTGCAATTAAATTTATCAAAGGGATTACAATTCACTTGGATTATAATCCACTTGATTATAATCTAAAAATGATTATGAACAAAGTGGATAAACAATCCATAATGTCAAAACGTGCTCCAACTCCCTGCCAAAAAAACCAAGGAGGTGCAAGGGCAATTAACCCCAACATTTACTCATTATTACAAGATGTAATTGCCTAATTGGGCAACAATGGCGAAGCTTTAACACATAGGGAAATTTGATCAATTTATGCATCTTTATTTCCCGTTTTTACTGTCTTTTACCAGATCACAGCCACAAGATACATGTATGCATCCGTTACTATATGGATACTAAATACCTCTAAATAATAAAATATAGATACCCATATAAATATATTTTGCTAATTTTTCGAAATAAGAATCTAGACCTGTATCTCGAATATCTAAACGCACGTATCAATTAGATTACAACCACACCACTTTTCCAATATAGAAACTCATTGGCAAGTCATTTGCAGCAACTAATTTTACCGCTCAATTCAAAGAGTTTTAAAGCCATCATACATCATGTAACCAAGAAGTCCATGAATCTGTCCCTCCAGAGCTCTCACCAAAGAAAAAATAAAAAAGTTGCAGCAGAAAATACAACCCCGAACGTACTTTAGGGCTTCACATGCTCTAGAATGAACTGTTCGATCTGAGATACTTCACCATTAAGAGCAGATGATCCGGCCACTGTGATTTTGTTAACGCACTGAGAGAAGGTGAATGCCTCTCCGGGTACACCAAGGGTGTATTCGTTAGTAATGTCAGCAGTAGAAATGGCAGTTCTTGATGTTCGAAGCTTGTCACTGCCAAAAAATAAGGGCATAATTAACCATCTAAGAAATCGAGACATTTTAAGAGAGAAAATGTTGCCTTAAGTAATGTCCCTACTACAACTAAAACCTGAATTCGAGTCATTTTAACCCCAAAGTGGGCGTCCCTAATGGAAAATATGAATATCTCTAATGGAGAATTCCCCAGTGATTGGCGTTCTGTACATGAGAGAGAGAGAGAGAGAGAGAGAGTGTGTGTGTGTGTGTGTGTTGCACGTGCTTCCATTGTGCTTTTGTTGACGCCATTAACACAGTTCAAGATTCCTGTATGGCGCAAAAGCTCCAGTTCAATTGTACAACCCAATTTCATGCACATATTTGTATTGACTGTCCACAAGATCTACTCAAGAAAAGGAAAAAATTCACACTACCATGAACTTCAGGGAGTTTAGCACAAACTACCATAAACTTATTTTTTTAGAAAAAACTACGATGAATTTTTAAAACTACAGAAAATCCATGAACTATCAGCAAAACATCGCTAATTGCGTGAACATTTGGGATAAAAAATAGAAACTACCTCTTTTTATATATTAGCCTCCCACGTAGTTCATGAACATGTGGCATATGAAGCACATGACAACTTACCCAAGTCAATTATGGTAGTTTAGTTCATGATAGTTTCACGGTAGTTTTTGTAAAAGAAAAGGCCCAAACTTCATGATAGTTTTGTGAAATTTAATTCCAAAAAAAAAAAACATAATTACTCTAAACGCCTGGTGGAGGCCAAACGTAAAAGGCAAATATTTAGTTTCAACTTTTGATAAGAAAATGATAGCTGAGGACAACCGAGCAAGCAGATATGTAATTTCATGACCAAGTTAAACATAATTTCGAAACTGAACAAGCAGATACGTGACACCATAAGCATGTGCCTATTTCCATTTTCCAAATATATTGAATTTTGTCAAAACATATTTATTGACATTAAATTGCAGAACACATTCATCATAACGAGTAAGAGTAAAGTTTTGAACTTACATTTCCTTCTCTAACTGCTTCCTGATGAACTCCGTTGAGTGAGCTGTCACTTTATCAGACTTGTTGCACACTATCAGAATGGGTATCTTCTTCTTTACTACACTTGCTTTTGTCAGTATATCATAGAGATACCTACAATGAGAAGAAACGATGTTTTAGGAAAATAGGGCGACAATATTATAAGGAGATTGAAAAGAATGCGGTAAGTGATTACTCAGCAGCTGCTCGACAATTTGGTAAGAAATCTAAAGCATCCACAACAAAAATAAGGCCAGCTGCCTGTGGTAAATAGTCATCAATCTTCGGCCGAAGTCGAGAATGACCAGGAACATCAACCACATGGACTGGTTTTCCTTTGCCCTTCAGTGCAATTGTGATAGTTAATTCAGAAGTGAACATAAAGACTGTAAACATCATGTTCAATTATCTTACACATGATAATATCATTTCATTTAGTAAGTATATGTCTATATGATCTTTCAGCATTATTTATAACTAAGCAATTATTTAACATGCACCATTTACCTTATCAGCTTCAGAATGCAGAACAAAACTATCGTCATTCGGTTCCATTGACGTGACAGTGCCTTGATGAGAGGAGCCATCACGAAGCTATCAGATGAAAATTGATATACATAAGTTTTTGGGTTGAAAAGCACAAAAGATACAGTGAGGTAAAAGCATAAACAATTACCTATCATTGTAATGAGATTATGGTGTCAATTTAAACATTTCAAATCAGCATCAGAACGTAGTAAAAGATGAACATATCATATGAACAATAACGCATCGGTATCAGATGAAGCTGCACATGCTTACTTGTACTTGAAATTGACACTTGTACTTGAAATTGACAAGAGAGGGAGGGGGGGGGGCGGGTTTGTAAAAAGAAAAACATCGTGCTGTCTAAGTTAAGCTGGTAATAGGATTTCATATTGCAAGAAACCCACCTGTCAAAATATAGTACAGCACTAACTATATCAAATAAGCAATGCATTGGTATCACATGAAGCTTCACTATTTTACTTAAAATAACCTTAAAGTAACAAGAAAGGAGGCAAATGAGAACACCAGCAGTAACTAAGTTAACCTGGTAATAGGAAAAGCATAACTTATCATACTGCAAGAAGCCCGTCTGTCTTATTTGCAAGGGAATTCTTAGAGCTTCCAAGAGAGGTAGAAGTCAAACGTTTATGCTAATTTTGGCCTCAAAAGAAGTTTCAAGCTTGTTCTAGGTTCTCTTCCTCAAACTATACATGTGTTCCTCATACCGACATAGACAAAGAATTAAGTACAAATCCTCAAAGATCGCCAGCACCTCAAACCCACCAATATGAACCCCAATATTAGGCTGTGGGCTTGCAGCACAAAATTGCTGGGAAATTTACAGTCTCCAAACGCAAGTGACTGTTGCCTTCCAACATAGAGCCTCATTTATGTCATAAATCTTTGTTTATTCAATTCCTTTACAGTACATATTCCATATATTCCAAGTCCTATACCATACTATACTCACATCTTACGGTTTTATCACCTCTACTGTTACAATACCACTATTAATTTGTACTACTTAAGACAGATCTGAGGAGATCCTCAATTTTTGTCTGGGGAAGTCCACTTTCATTATTTGGATTTCCCCGATAGATTAATTGGAGTCATTATTTGGACTTAGCATAAAACCACTGTAGACAGTAAGTCAAAGGCTGCATATCATATCCAGCCTAGTTTCACCTGAGTTACCAAAATCACATTTTAGAACGTGGGTGGTATTTGAGTACTTAGTAGTACAATAAGAATCCTCTGTTTTCCTGTTTGATATGATCTATTTATTGATTTTCCAGTTAGGCTTTGCAGATGTATACTTAGTGATAGGTGGTAATCGTATCATTGAATAGCTCTCCGATCAGCTAAGTATCAAGCCAAACCAAAAAGAGAAAAGAATCGTTGGAGAATATGCCTGTTTTGCCTATCACGAATTGCTTTACCTTCAGTCTCATTTTTCAATCCCATGAGTGTTGCATCAAGTTTTAACTTCCTCTTTCATATTAAGGATAATTGCTTATGCAGCTTACTTCCCTAAGATTCAACCTATTATAGTAATATTAAGCGAGATCTTCAGAGGAAAGTGATATGGATACTGCAGTATCCACATCCAGATATTTTGAAAAGCGTATCAATACACATTCATAGCCA
Organism: Asparagus officinalis; assembly: GCF_001876935.1. Classification (NCBI taxonomy): domain Eukaryota; kingdom Viridiplantae; phylum Streptophyta; class Magnoliopsida; order Asparagales; family Asparagaceae; genus Asparagus; species Asparagus officinalis. The sequence goes on along the minus strand of NC_033794.1, from coordinate 5,869,058 downwards.
TATCGGGTACAAAAGATATTCAGGGAAACATAATATATGGAATCTTCAATGACTTTCAGCTCTTTTACCTTTCCATATGCTAGCATATCCACTCCTTTAGTAAGATAAATATATCACTATCTCCTACAAGTAGAAATCTATGTCCGTTTTCAAAGCACGAAGAGTATTTGATCAGATTCGTGATTGTTCTTATGAGGAAACACTTATGATACTGGAACTCATTCCTTATCGAGCATCTTATCCCATTTTAAAATTGGTTTATTCTGCAGCAGCAAATGCTAGGCATAATATGGGCTTGAACGAAGCTGATTCATTCATTAGTAAAGTAGAAATCTATGACCTTCAAGAACTGGCCCATTAATGCGTAAGTGGAAGTTTTCACCAGACCAATAATGTTTAATTGTACTGTCATGAGCCTAAGAATGTTGATGTTCCATCACTATCAGCAGTCGAATTTAATAGTTTCGAGAAGCTACTGTCATACCTGGTAGAAAAGAGTAGTTTTTCCACTGCCGCTCAAACCCGCAAGAACTATTGTGTTAGACTTTCTGCGCCTAAGGCAACTCACTGTGATCACAAACAAGTAGATCGAATTAAAGAACCATCTGAGTCTGATAATGGTAATTAGGAAAGACAAGCAGAATGAGATTTGATGAATAGATATGAAGATAGTTCATGTATGTCCGCATATGCATGCCTCAAATTGGACATGGTGTAAATCAGCAAATGTAAAGAAAAAAAGGATTGAAGCAAAATTGTCGAAAGTAGAATAAACAGAACAAATTCAAGCTCACCTATAATCTACCTTTTCTCTTCCTTTCACTGGTTTCCCACTATCAAAACAAGTATACTGAACTTTAAACTGCAGAAAATTGCAGTGTCATTTACCATGCAGCTAGTACTGCAGCAAAAGCTGCAGGTCCAACGTACTTGAAGGATGCACTTCCAGCTGAGTTTCAAGCTCATCATTTGATTCGATATTGAAGAATAATTTAAACAAAGTTCACAGTGTATGAGGGCTTAGCCTTTTTTTTCTTTTTCTTTTTTATGAGTGGCATTTATATAAATGGAGAAGCAATTGAATTATTAAAACAAATGGATTCAGTTTGCAGTAACCAATAAATCAACTTGATTTCTATAAACCTTGAGCACCATAACTAGCCAAACAATAGAACGGCACTTTTCTGTGACAGGAAATGCTACAGGTAAATCGCATGCAAACCAAACAGCATACAGAATCCTTCTGATGAGAACCCTTCTAGAGACTTTAGATTTCACAATAGCCATTGGAAGATATGCAAGATCTCCTTCAGCGTCATCTTTGTTAGAACAGTCATTGTCTCTAAGTGTTCAAGAAGAATTGGTTATATTTCTTTGTTCGAGTTATAATTTGGTCGAAACTGTCTCACTCAGGTTAGTATTTGAGTAGGAAATGGAATGTTTTCCTATATGCAGTATGCAACAATGTCATCTAGAAATTTCAGAACTGCTTTTGAAAATATTTGATATTTGATTGCTACTGATTATCCACGTTCGTTGCTTCCTCTGGGTTTTTTTATTCATTCTAGTATTCTACTTTAATTAACTATCTTTCACCGTCCTCTCCTTTTTAGGTAGAACCATTTTCCACCTTATCCGCTCCACATCCGGAAAGGAATTTAGCACTCGGATTTAGAATGTATTTCAATAAACGAAATATAATGGAGCCTTAAATTCTCTAAACCAAACAATTAACCATAGGAAATAGTTTTGGAGTTAAGAATATATATCCTAGAGCATTTCGTAAAAAAAACTTGTTAATTACTTTCTTATACAACATCGTCTGTGAATGTGTGTGGTATCATTCAGATCCAGAAATTTTCAAAACAAATGAAACTTTAAAAATTAATGTAACAACACATTGCACCAAGATAAACACACCATCATTCTTGTCGGCAACATCATCATGTATAGGCTTTAATAATAGTTAATCATAGTAATTCTAGAATATGTGTCATGAATTTGCAGCTTGGCTGGTCTAACTTAGGTAAGAGCATATAACTTAGTAAATCCTAAGATGTAATGCTCTTATTAGTTCAGTAAGCGGGGGCTTGGACTAACAGTCAGCTTAAAGGGCTGTCTCTGTAGTATACAGACGTTAATTAGTTAAATTAGAATCCTGGTGGCCAATTAGCCCGTCTTTTATCTAAGTAATTTTGATCATTCGCAATATCTATCCTATATTACAAAGGACAAGTTTAATCTTTGGGCCCGTCACTTCGTATTTCCCAAAAATATCCTAATTAAATTACATATATTATAAATATGTTCCTGTCAAGAATATGTTTCATCTTTGGAATTTGATGAGTTGGTCTTAGTCTTCATAAGACACTGTTAGTGTGTGATCAGTATGAATATGCCTGCTGCAATATTTAGAAGACAAAAAAATACCGCATATATTTTTCCTCAAATTTCTTAACCCAAAAGTTCGACGGACAAAAGAACTGTATGCCATTAGTGTGAGAAGGGCTCTCTCGACCCAAAGAAAGAACAAAGAACAGAGAAGATGAGAAATTGGATACTGATGCACAACATGTTACGAACCCCCATATTGGTCCAAAGTACTCTATACTTCTATTGTGTGAAAAAAAAATATCGTTCTTACAATTTTACTTCCAATTTCTGAGGCTTCTTCATCATGGATAGACACTGTTCCTCAATAAATCTATCTTAATAGTTAATATGTTTTATAACATAGTTACATGTTTTACAAATAAATTGTCTGGTAAAAAGTCCCCATAATACTAAGTGAAATCCTACCTAGTAGGATGGATAATAACCAAGTTAACATTCAATTCAATTGTGCCGTCATGATCATTAGTAAAATCACCTGATGGAGACCACAAACTATGACTCAAAATTAACTGTGTCCAGTTAATCATCATTGATAATTTGTGTATCAAGCTAAACTTTGATGACCAGATCGAACGACAGAAATAGATATGATGACAATATCTATATGAAAGCCCGCTAATAACTTTCACATGATTCTAAGATCAAAGAACCCAGCATGTTTGTGTAATCATTGGAAACCCCATACCACAACATGCAATACTGCACATGTTGGAAGTGGTAAACTTACAAAAGGTTAAAGATCTAAGAACCCATCATGTTTGTGTAATCATTGGAAACCCCATGCCACAACATGCAATACTGCACATGTTGGAAGTGGTAAACTTACAAATGGTTAAAAAGACATAAATATCAGCAACTCAAAAACTTGAGGTTAAAGTTGTAATCGTTGATAACCTAAGTGCCTAACTCAATCTGGAATTATCCAATACTAACATTTACAATCAGAATTCATCACATCTAAGACCCATAACATGCAAATCACATACACCAACAGTTCAGTACAACCAACAAGCACTAAACATTATAAACAGGAACAGCTGAGGGGAAGGCAATAAGGAGTCAAGGACCATCTTTTAAAGATGTAAATATTGATGTCAGGATATTGAGCAGATCTAAGACAGATCCCCTCGACTAGAATGCATACAAATGCCAAATATTCACATTGATTCCAGAAGAAAATTCACTTCAAGCTAATACTTAGCTATTCAAACTAAGATTTTAAATCAGATAGCATAAATTTATATGCTACTTTGCTTTAGAGCATAACTGCATTGTAATTGTAAAATTTTAAGTTCAGACCTAAGCAGCAATAGCAGTAGCCAGTAGGACACCATGCAATTTCTAATAATTATTGGATTCAGGCACTAGTCACCCATTTTAAGGTTTGAAATCTTGTATATAATTAGCAAGAAATTTTCATTTTGTTTTTTCTGTTCATTTTAATTCAAAATTTATTTTAATTTTCATCTATTACCATTCCTTACGATACCTCCAGAACATATGGGGGAAAAAAGGTTTACCTATATATGCTTCAAAATTATATATTAGTCATAGATGAATAAGGATACACCCAAATAAGTGAGACTTACATTATCTAGGGATAAGATATTTGACTAATTCCAATTGGATTAGAATTAGATCATTTTCTCCCTTTAAATGAGAACTTACTGTGAAAAGAAAAGAAATAAGAGAAAATAACATTGACATCTCCTCTTTCCTCTCTCAATTCTGTATTTTTTTTAGTTAGTCGCGGTTATTCGTGGGAGCTTTTCACCATCTTGGTGTATTGCTTCCCGACCATTGCTTGAAAATCAAGGCGCATGGCAATCCCTACATAAGATCCGGACATGTATATCTCTAAACAAGAGATTTAATTTCATGTATATGCATAGTTTACAGTTCAAATATATCTTATTTGCAGATTTGCCCTAAAATCTGAATATTTACTAAACTAGCCCTACATTCTACCAAATTGACTTAAATATTCCTCTCGTTTAACGCTGTTAATATCAAAATGAGAAGGACTAAAATGACAACAATACCCCCTTTCTCTCCCTAAAAAATAAGGGTTTTTTTCCTACACACCCTAATGCTACCCTATTTACAGATTTACCCTCCCCTCAAATATGCATATTTGCTAATTTACCCTCAAATGATTAAGGTATAAAATTACAATGTGGGAGAATGTAAGGCTAAATCAGCAAATATGCAGATTTTGGGGGTATATCTGCAAAGTGGCTAGATTTGGGGAGTAAATAGGCAAAAAACCCCATAAAATTGCTTGTATTAAATATTAACAAGTTTCTAGCTTATGCCAGTAAATTTAGGGTACATTTTGATGATACAACAAATTACCTACAATTCATTAACAAAAACAAGTATCAATAAGCAAGAAATCGATTAGAGAGCAGACTTACACAACACAAATAGAAAAGAAGTGAGGACGACGATGGCTACAGCGGCGACAAGATCCATCGGCTGCTGATGCCGAGCCCATTGCTCCAATTCACGAAACCCTTCCTTCGCCCTCTGAATGCACTGATCCATGCCCTGCAACGACTTCAAACAAAATCACTTGCTAATTTTGTGCCCTAATTCTTTACAAGTCTCCAATTTCTGTGATGAATTTCAGTATTGGATTAGGTTTAGAGATGAAAGTAATAATCGAAGTTGAGAATACCTTAATTGTCTCGAAAACTCAAGAGGGGAGAGATGGACCTTCCTGTCTCAAAAACCCTAGAGTGAGAGATTTGTCGTCAGCTTGCGCCCTTTGCTGCGTTGTAATTAATAATATTAAAAAAACAAATCTATTGAAGCGATTCTTACTAAAACTTTACCATATTTGAATATCAAGAGTTGAGAAAATATGGTGATATTTTAATATGGTGATATTTGAAACCCTAAAATTTCAACCTTCTAGACTTCTCTTTACAGTTTCATAGTAGTGGTTTTCATAACCTATCTCATTCAAGCTCGCCCCACGCTGCAGCCTTCGTCTTTCAGCCTCAACGAGCGATTAGGTCCCTCTCGAGGCCTCTCTCGCTATCGCCTGAAGAACAGGCAGAAGATCACAGGGCCTCTTCTCGCAGAAATTGAAACTTTCCTCTTCAAATTCATCACTAAACTAATGGTAAAATACGAAGCTCTAGAATTTCCCCATCTTGAGTTCTCTTTACAGTCTCATCCTTTGTCTCTGAACCTGTCATATTATTAATCTATATGTGGTTTTCGTTGATTAATGCATGATGAACTGTTTTTAGATACCCAGCTGGAAATTGCGGTATTGCCAATTAAACAAGGGACTTAACATTGAATTGCATTTATGTTTTACATGTACAGATGTAAGTTGGACCTAATTGGAAGAGAGAAACCTAAATAGAATTTCTATACCAGAAAATACTTATTTTGTTGTCTTCATATATTTTAAGGTTCTACTGCATGTTATTATATAGTAAGGCTAAAATACCAACATGGTCTCTCTACTCTATTACAAAAGTTTGTTTTAGGAAAACTATAGTAGCAGCTATTATCACATTGATTGAAACGCGTCCGGGAATGTAAAAGCGGTTCCTCCAACTAACACAAACATGCTCCTTACTAATCCTCCAAGTATGGATTTGAAAATAGTTCAGGTGTATAATTGTATTATTAACAACCTTTGATCTGTATACTAACTCCTTTGTCCTGTGTACTATCACCTAAGTTTATATCATAAAAGCAACTCTAAAAGATTTATGTAAATATTTTGACCACGAGATTGCTGGGGGAGGTGTAGTCGTTGACAAATTGATGAGTGAAAACAACATTGAAATCAAGATATAGGTATCTCTGACATTCAAAAAATCTCCAAAAGCTAGAAGTAAAAAGTAACATGCATAGATTTACACTAACACACTCTATTTTGGACATGCAATTAGTTCAGTGCTTGATTCGATACATGCTCATATGATGGTAAATTTTGTGCTTAACAAGATGAAGTTTTCAGAAGTTAGTTCTTATTTGTCATTATTATTTTGGATATAGATGAGTATCCATAGTAGGGAAGATGCCTATGATTTTATCACGAATCATCTTCAGGTAAAGGGAACAGGGAAAAAAATCTGAAGCACTCTAAAAGTGATTCTGGACAACATTTAACATATGTTCTTGGTACTACCAACTATCATGGAGCATTTATTGTCAATGCCTCATGCAATGCAGTCAACAAAGCATTATTTCCAATTCTAAATACCATATTATGTTTCGCAATTCTAGGCGCTTCGCAATTAGCACAATTTTTCATCAATCATCTATCTACCATCCCAAGTAACAGATTATATACTTTTATTTTTTTTCTCTTTTACAGGAAAGAAGAACAAGAATGAGTGAAGTTTTGGGAGCTTCTAGAACTTGTACCTAAAATGGACAAGGTAAGAAAGTATATAATGAAAAATAATCATATAATTTATCAAGTAGTTGTCATTATCTTAAATTCGTACATATTCTTTGTACTCTTTAAGCTCATTTGCTGAACCTTGCGACAAACATATATGATGAGTTTTTTCAAAAAATAATTGGACTCTCATCTATCTGTTACAGCAAACAAGCACATCAGACATGCTGCATTTGGCAGTTCCGCACATCAAAAAGAGCTTCCGCGGATTCAAGTTTGTGCTATTTAATTGGCTTCTCCCTTTTTAGATTTATTAGTTGCATTTATAGTTGGAAAACACAGCTATCTTAACTACTTATGCAAAGAGCTAAGTTGAAATTAGCATAGTTTGAGGAAATCCACTGTTTAATACGATATAAATTTTTTAAATAAATCAAATTGGGTAGGGGCAAAATTGTCTTTTCAACTCTTATTTAATAGAATTTTTAACGGAGAGTCAAATAGGACTAGCTTTATATCTAATAAGGGATACAATGACTAAGTTGAGAATAAAGAAAGTGGGGGAACTAATTTGAGTATGAAGCTGTTAGAATTGACTTTAGAAGATGTTATTAAATTTCAAAAAAGAAAAAATTTGAAAGAAATCTATTATATTCTCAGATTAGATGTTTCCTATTACTCATTCACATCATAATTCTTTATTCCTTTTTTTTAGTTTGGTTAATAAGCAGGCCCTCAGTATCAGTTTCATTTGATTACCTTAAATACCAAATTCTAAATTCATTGCGAAAATGCAAATTTTTACGCATAAAGTGTTAACACAAGAACATCATGGATGGTTAGGATAGGGAGTAATTCTACTAGACCTCATTAGTACAAAAGCTTTAGACGATTTATAGAATTCTTCTCCTTATGTGGATCTCTTACCATTCTATAGTTGTTTTCTATATGAATTATATTCTTTTTTACAATAAAGGTATTGTTTTTTTGTTCTAATTTATTTTTCTTGTTTTCTTGTGTTATTTGTCTTCCTTTTGAGTTTTCATAGATGAAATTTCTTGGTCTCCTGCAACATTGAGTGCATAAATTGTTATTTTTCTTTTTTTAATTTCCTCCGTTGGATTTATTTTTATATTACTCAATCCTTTGTGGATTTGAGAATTTATTGTTAGAATGAGTATTTAGCTGCATTTTGGATCGTTTCTGATCTAAATTCTGTTAAAATGGAGCTGAATTTTCCTTTTATCAAATATTGTATAATTATTTTCTGTTTATCTCATTCTCAAGCAATTATTGAGAGTTCATGATTCAATTCGATGTCCAGGGCTCAGTCTGTCTAATTCACCTCTTATTAATTCAATGCAGAAATCTCAGTGAAACCTTAATCGAGATCATCGAGCACAAGATCCTCTCATCATTAAAATCCTATCTCCACATAAAAGATCAAGAAATCCATCAAAAAGCTCTCACTAAGCCCTGTATGATTGTATTTCGATCTGTACTGCTGTGTTTGGGAGTTCACTGAGGGAAGGGAAGGAAAGATAAACAATGGAAAGGGAGGGGAAGGAAAGGAAGGGGAATTGTAATATGTTGTTTGGGAGTTGAGTAAGGTGAATGAAGGTGAAATTAATATAACTTGTTTGGGAGTACTAATGGAGGGAAGGGAACTTAGGGAAGGAAAGAAAATATATGTAAATTTACACAAATGACCTTTGCATGGTATTAAAGCATTTTACCAAATAATAAATGATAAAAAAAGAAAATAAAAGCTCATGAAATTTATAAACACCAAAGGGACAGTGCTTTGTTCTTTTTAAACTTTTCATGTAACATAAACTCATGAAATTTATAAACACCAAAGGGATTGTGCTTTGCTCTTATACTAATAGCACAATTAGGATAGAAAATTAAGAATCCTTAATTATACACAAACTAATGATAAGTTTAGAAGCTCTTATTACAATACACAAAATTAGCTTATCATGTAATTGTTTTTTAACAACACCTCGGAAATTTCCACCAGCGAATGGCTTAGTGATTGTCCCGTCAATTAATCGTTGTAAATTCCTTTCCAACATCATAACCACTAATCCAATCGAACAACTAAATAATATTCTCATAAAACATTCACCAACTTAATGCCAACTCTCCATCACAAATAGAATCCTATGACAATGCACTACACATTTGAGAATTAAGACAAAACTTCACTATATACTTTCAACTCCAGGTTCTGAATTAAATGGGTCAATGCAAAAGAATGGAATATAAAAAGCAATACAAACTTGTCTCTTACTAATAGATGCGACTCTGGATAAGTAGTCAACAACGTCAAGCAAGGACGGAGAAAACTAACTTATTTGAAATAGCCTTGCTAGAATAAACCTAAGTTGCTCGATTAATTGACCTGCAGATGTCCTCATATCGTATATGCATTTAGAAGGAGCCCTTGATGTCTCTGGTGACCAAGTCTTAAATGAATTCGTCATATGTTATGTGATAAGCCCCAAGACAACGATCTTGTAAGTTGACAAAGAACAGTGTTTATATCAAGAAAACGTGTCTAGTAGATAAAAACAAACAACTTAAAGGAATTTAAAAAGAAATGAGCCTACGTGCATGCCCATGCATTCCTATGTGCAAACATCAAAAATATGCTGAGCAGAGTGTCCGTTCATGTGCTTATTCTAAAGTTTTAGCATATAAAGAGAGTTGCTGTAGCAGCATGTACATGATCATTATCCAACACTTCAATCATAAAACTTGTTTAGATACTTTCCAACTCGTGAAATTCTAATCTAAGCTTGATGTTCATTATTAAGTCTATAAGTAGTCATTATCTAACACCCAAGTCTTCATATTTGAAGGTATTGTGGTAAGGGTAATTTTAAAATATCATAAATAAAAAACGATGACACTACTGAAAATACATAAATATAAAAGTAAAACAATGCTTGTCTGGGGGCGGGGGGGGGGGGTCGACAAAACCTGGAACTAAAATGAGGCATTGAGGATAAACAATGATGCTGCTACTGAAATGCTACTGAAATACATAAAATAAAAATAAAAAAAACAGAAACAAAACCTGTGGCGGCCCGGCGCACGTCGATGAAGGCTGAAGGAGTTGAAAGCGCTGCTGGAGGGAAGGGACCACGCGGGAAGGCGCTGGATGGTGGGGTGGGCCGCGCGGGGAGAGAGGCCAAGCAGGGAGAGAGACGCGCGGGAGAGAGAGAGACCGTGGAGGGAGGGATCGCAGAGAGAGAGAGAGAGCGGCTGCAAAAAAAAAATGGAAGAAACGTATGTATGGGATAGTTAGGGTTTCGATTAGATCATGCCATTGATTTATGATGAAGGCAAAATGGTCATTAAATTCGCTGAAAACTTCCTCCGTTTCCCCTCCCCTACTCTACGCGCGAATCGCGGGGAAACCATTTCTCCCTCTCTTTTTTTCCTTCCTTCCCCCTCTCCACCCTCAATCCAAACAGGCTAATAAGAAACTTTACCTTGAAAAGAGAATAGGAGTGCTGACGACGAAGAGGAGCCGAGGAGGTGGCAGTGATCAGCTCGAGGAGATGGAGGCGGCGAAGAGGAGGATGCGGCGGCGAAGAGGAGGAGACGGCGGCGATGAAGGGATTTTGGAAAAGAGATCAGGAGGAAAATGGATTGAGAAGGATACGGGTTTGCGTTTTAATGAGTTAGCGGGTCGGTTTTGGGTTCGCGGGTTCGGTTTTAATTAACAACCTTTTTTTCAGTTTATATATATCATATATAAATAATAAGGGGAAAATCCATTAAGTAAAAATAAGTTGATAAATTGATGAATTATTATTGGATATATATAGTATGAAGATAAGGATATAGTTTAAATTAAAATGTAAACATGAATAAAAGAGCAACTTAGGCAAATTAGACAATTTATTAAATACCAAATTTACCCCCCCCCCCCCCGCTACATGATTAATTATGCACAACTGAGAACAATTATTCACATGCTATATGATCAATAATTACACACAACGTGACGATCTCTCACCGACTAAAATTCAAGTAGTTCACGGTACGCTTAAGTTAATTAGACGATTTATTAAAAGTCAAATTTACCCCCTCGCTCTTATATGTGATCAATGATCAAACTATAAACAATTATTCACGTGCTACATGATTAATAATGTCAATCTGCAAATAATTATTCACATGCTATATAATTAATAATTACACACAAAATGACAATCTCTCACCGACTAAAATTAAAGTAGTTCAAAGTACTGCATAGTTAGTTTCAAATTTTAATTATACTATTATTATTAAATAGAACTCTATTTATAATTGTTATCCCCTCACATGTAACATCATATACCAATATATATAAGCTAAGAAATTACAATAATTTCTATAGCATTTTTATCTCATTCTACAGGCATGTGCCTTTGTTATTAGATTAGATTAGATTATTTTAAAGTAATTAATTATATTGTATATTTGATCTTTTTCAGATCAAGAAATTATAATAATTTTTATAGTACTTTTATCTCCTTCAACAATTATGTGTCTTTGTTATTTTCTTCTTATTAGAATAGATTAGATTGTTTAAGAATAATGAATTATAAAATTACAACAACTTTCACACTACTTTCATCTATTTTGTTATTATTAGATTAGATTATTTTAAAATAATTAATTATATTGTATGTTTGATTTTTTTTTAGATCACAAAGTTTAATTATACTAACATTATTTAAATAGATATTGTTTGTATAAAAGTCAAAGAGAATATCACACGTATCTTTGATCTCAATGCCAATTATAATACTTATATATGGGTTTTGGTTAAAATAAATTTCATGTATGGGGTTAACTTATATGATACTACTTTAATCGGATTAGATAATTTAATATTTGTTCTTTACACCCAAACTCTTCCATAAAACTAAGAGATTTTAAAAATTAATCTTGGGCGTTGCTTGCATTAAAAAATTATGTTAGAGGGCTTATACAGTCTGTTTTATAGTTTAAGATTGTCAACACATTTTGTTACTTTTGCATATCAATTATGAGTAATAATATAATTTAATTGATTCATGTATATCCTAATATATTTCTAGACTCGTATCTTGTCTTTTGCTCTTTATCATGTACAAACCTAGCGATTCTTATTCAATTCCTTCTTTTTTCTTTTTTCTTGTCTTTTGCTCTTTATCATGTACAAACCTAGCGATTCTTATTCAATTCCTTCTTTTTTCTTTTTTTGTCTCTTGACATTGTCTTTTGTTCTTCATTATGTACAAACCTATTTCATAGATTAGGGTTATGGTTTTTTAGGGGGAGCAGCAGACAAATGGGTTGATTTCGGTGTTGAGCTTTATTATTTGAAGAGATTATTTTCAAAAAAATAATATTTCCTGTTATCGTGATATATGACAAACATGGGGTTATAAAGGGGAATTGGACGGAGAATATAGCATGTATATAAATGGGCACAGCGCTTTCCTGTTATCGTGATATCGTGAGTGTTATATATATGGGCCAGAGGGCCAATACTTGACTTGAAGGCGGCCTTCGGACAGGTTTACGGAGACCCGATTATATACATCAAAATATTCTTCCCCAATTCAAATAACATGTAAAACAAGAATAATATGCGTGCGTGCTTTATGGTGGACTTTGTTAGTTTTGTTGAGATGTAGACCAGTGTTGTTCTTTTCATATATAGTGTTGAGATGTAGACCAGTGTTGTTCTTTTCATATATAGATCGGGATTAATATTTAATTATCTACAATTCGAGACATATGGTATATACATGAGGGTTTCCTTGTTTGGATTATTTCGCTCGACGTACTACGTCTCATGTTGTAGATTTTTAGGTATTAATTATATCTATTATATGCCTCTGTTACTTGGATGATTAGACTGATCGCTAGCTGCATGATCGCGTTACCTGATCGATTTTGGATGCTTTATGTTTATCATGTTTTAGTAGTATTTTCGCATGTTGATTTTGTCAGATTTTCAGTTGCACGTTCTTTTGTCATTTCTGTTATCGTATCGTTTTCTGCTTGGGTTTTCGTTCGCTCTATTTATTTTGTGGGGTCTTGCCGTGTGCCATACACGCTGACGTACACCTGTTTTCTCTGGTGTACGTCAGACTTAGAGAAAGAACATGTTCAGTAGGAGCCAGAGGATTCTCAGCAGGAGTGCCTTGTAGACGGAGTAGAAGAAGGAGTCGAAGCCTATTCTTTTCATTTATTAGTTGATGGTTCCATTTTACTTTTGTAGTTCTTTCCATTCCTGCTTGAACGATGTATTTTGTATCTCTTCAGTATTCATTTGTTCATTTTGTATAGGGTATGTTGGACGCCCATATTTTCATGTTAGGATGATTTACTATTGATGATTATGTCTATTTCTTATTCTGGATTGTCCTTATATTCTTGCTATTGTGATCGGGACCTGTGCCTTTGCATTGTATTTATTTTCAGACGCTTAGCGTATTGGATTGAGAAGAAAAGAAAAGAGAAAAAAGTAATAGTGTATATTTCTTCTCAATCTAATACGTCGCGGGCTTGTTCACGTTCGCGATTCCCGGTATTTTAGGAAGTGGGGCGTGACAGGTTTTAGTGGTGGCCCATGCAGGTCACGGTCCCGATCACGGTTCCGAGTCCTCACTAGTAAGAATATAACGGATAATTTAGATACATATCATGATTTCATCCGTAAGACTAATCTTGAGCTCTTATCATATTTCCTTGATAGATTTTGTTTCGTTCCTACCTTATCACTCTTTGACTCCAGAGTTTTCCACCGTTCTTGACTCATCGCTTCGCGATTACCCTCCCTTGTATAACTTCTCTATCCTCGTGATGGTCATTATTTTATATGTTATTATTTTTATAACTATATATTTTTTGATTTGACTTGTATATCGTTGATTGTATTGATTTTTGTATTATTTATTACATTATTTTATGTATCACCTATAGTGTTATATTCTATATTTTTATTAAATATATATCGTTACTTATATATTCTCAATTATTCAGATCATGTTATTAAGTGTTTTGCATTGCTTTAGATTTCATACATCACATAACATATCTGATATTCAGATTATTTTCTTGTGTTTAATTATACTTTTGCATAACTATATTGTGTATGTGTGCATTTTCTGTCATATCATCTATCTTTCACTCATGTTCTAAATTATTGTATAGTGTTCGTATTTCATGATATACTTTAATATGTTCATGATTTTAATATTCTACATATGGACTATATTCTTGTCCTTTACATTTTCAGTATATTGTTTTTATCAGTAAGTTTTGTCTTGTTAGATTATTTTAGTATGTTCACAATTGGTTTTGTTATTTTTAAGAGCAATGTATTTATACTTTAATATTCAAGCGTTTATTCATATTGTTAAGTTTGGGTTTGAGTTACTATTTATATAGGTTTTTGTAATATTATCTTGTATTACTGAATATTGTTCTTTTATAACTAATATAAAAGATTATTTTAAATAGTGTTTGTGGGTATGTATAGTATTTACTCATGGGTTGTTTATAGTGTATTTACACATTTATGTTAGACCCTAGAGAGGGGGTGATTAGGGTCTTATGCTAATCTAATCCGATTTTATGCCAATTAAAACTAATTTACAAGTTATCCTAGCAAGTATGAAATACAACATGATATGTGAGTTAGGATAAGTAATATGAACAATGAGATATATCCTATAAGATAAAAATATATGCAATGATATATAAACTAACACAAGAGTGATATAATCAAACTACAAATGTGATAGGGCAAAATATACAAGAGTAATAGGCAATGACGATATAAGATAAATGCATAAGCAAATGCGCCAATTACAAACTCAAATACACTCAAATGATCACGGAGTTCGGACCTTCCGTCCTACATCTCCGCTCCCCACTCCCGAGGAGAAATCCACTATCACGACCGGGTTTTCTACGCTCACCCGAATAACGTTTACAACCACACTATGTCGGTTTTCAACGCTCACCGATCAACGTACACAATCACTCACAATGTCGGTTTTCAACGTTCACTGATCAACGTCCACTTCTCACACTCGGTTTTCTAGCTAACCGAACACTTTACAATCTCACAATTATAACAAATAATAAATTTGCTCTCTACAAAAGATGAGAACATAATTATGCTCACTCTCAATTATTACAACTCCCCATAACCTAATTATACAATGTATGTAAATACAATAAGCTCAATGGTTGTGTGTGTAAGCAATGAGAAAAATCAAATCTAAACTCAAATAGCAAACTAGCAATAAGAATATGAAAATCAATAATAATATTGCTAGAGAAAAGAGTTAGAAAACTTTTCTATAAACACAAAGAGAGGATGATGAGATATTGAAGATGAACTCCTCAACAATTGATGTAAGCTCCTCTTTGTAAAATCAAATCCCAAACTTAAAACAAACTTAAACCCTTGTTAAACCTTGTTTAAAAAACTTATTGGGTTATCACGAAGGATGAGAGCAATGGGGTATTTATAGCCTCCCAAAATCTCAGCCAAAACCCCAAAGGAAAAGACCAAAAAGCCCACAGAATCCAAAATCAGATTCTGCATGTACAAAATAGCCGTTGGAGTATACAGCGGTCGACCGTGAAAATCTCGGGGTCGACCGCGAGCCACTTTCGAAGTTGAGAATTTTTCAGAGACTTTGGCGATCGACCGTGGGAAAATTCGAGCTGACGGTCGATCGTGGCGGTCGACCGCGAAAGTTTCTGTTGGCTCCGCAGGGAAAAACAAAGGCGCGGTCGACCGTGGCGGTCGATCGTGAACTGATATATGAAATTTTTAGGTTTGAAAACAGTTTGCTGATTTTAAAATACTATTTAAAAATATCAAATAAATTCCAAAAATTATGAAACTTTGAAAAATGATTGTAGACATGATAATACACATGCTACAAAAACTGGTTTTCTAAAATGACTTCCCAAATGAGAAATATCATCATTTTGCAAAATAGTCCAAAACATGAAAATGTAAACATATGAATTTTGATATTTTGGCTAAATCATGTTTTGAAACTTTACAAAATAATTTTATAGACTTGAAGAAAGATATAAACTATTGTTATGAAGTCTATAAACAATGAATGCAGTATTTTATCAAAATACACATATAATGCACTAAAACATGATTTCATTGAACTAAATAAAATTGATATTGATGAAATCATATATATGCATATAAGTATGAAACAAAAATATGTTTTCTAATTATATTAAATTGTTTCATATTAAAACTTGAAAACTATCAAACCAAAACATATATGTATATATATAACTATATATATACAAAACCAAAACGTGTATGTGTGTATATGATTGAGCTTAAAGTACTAACACACATAATATAAACCCCTAAACTAAATGTTACCCAAGCTTGATCTTAATCTTCATTATAGCTCAACTTGGTAAACTAGGATGAAGATTGTAATTGGATCTTTAACTTGATATCAATGCTTCACTCCACTATTCCGCCAACCTCCATTGGATATGATCGTGAAAGCTTGATTCCATCCATCCTCCAACTTATTATTTGTCTATAATAAACAACAAAATACAAACACTAGACAAACAATATTAGATGTAAATTTTTTGTTAAATCATCATCAAAACAAGAAGGCCAACAATTTATTGTTTGCTTGCATCGTTTTGGATGTATTATTTTGTCATTGTGACAATATACATCGTATACACGTGTTATTTTTTAGTATTTATTTTATGGTATTTTTAGATCTTTACATCTTTTATTGTGTTATTTGTTGTTGTTCATTCTCTATTCATTATTTTCGTTACTTGTGTTGTGTTTTACTTTTTCATTCTTTTATAATTACTATTCTCGTTTTATTATAGTGTATTCACGTAGATTATTATATTTACGATGCATATTTTTTATTAGTTTATAGTCATTCATTATTAACTGTGTAACCATGTTTATCTAAAATATATCGGTGTTTTTATTATAAGGAATTATGTTCTTCTTATGTTTTCATTTGCTTATATACCTATTTTATCTTTCATAGTTTTTGTTTTTATATATTATACTTCTTTATCTAGTAGTATTTTGTGAGTGTCAGTATTGTTAGTAAGCATTTATGATTCAGTATATTCTATGATTTTTGTATGTGTTAATTTATTTTGAGTTTTATATTGTCAAATTGTTCGTTACTTATTTGAATGCATTGAGTCCTTTAATTATGTTTTTTTGTCAGATTGGTATTTTTTATTATTTTTACTTGTGTTATTTTACATCATGTTACTCTTTTATCTTGTTTCTCTTATTTTTGTATTTTTCGTAGATCATATTATATCAATATCATTTTATTTTTATATTTTTCTTTGAATAGGAGTTGTTATTTTTCGGTGTGAGTGTGTGATGTTATGGCTTTATAGTTTGTGTATAAGGTTATTAAAGGTTGTTACAATGTGTGTATTTGTTTAGCTTTGATTTTTATGTTTTTACATATTATATTTTGGTTATGTATTTAGTCATAATATTTTTATAGTTGGTGTGTCTTATATTTTATGCAGTACATTTTTACTCTTTTTTTTCTTTCACGTCTCAATTTGTGTATTACTATACTTATTGTGATTCAATATTTATTATGTTTTTACTATAATTTTGTTAGTAGTCACGTTATGGTATAGTTGTTTTTATTTTGTGTTGCATTTATTTTATTAATTCTACGTATTGTACATGTATTTATACATGTATTTATACATGTTTGCTATGTATGTTACCACATAATTTGGTTATATTTTACTTTTCATGTACGCGTTTTGTTATCATTATTGTTTGGTTATTTATCAAGTTATATGTTTTTCTTGTATGTGTTTTTATGTTGTCTTTAATTTTATTAATTTGTTATTTTATTTGTGTTATTTGGGTTATATTGTTTATTAGTTAACATAAATATTTCTTTTACGTTTCATCAGTAGTTTCATAGTTTATTTAGGATGTGAAATGAGTGTTATAAGTTTATACAACTTAGTTACAGATTTCGCACATTGTAGATATTTGTTGTGTTTATTAGTTGTTTTTTTGTTAGGTTGTGTATATTTTACTTTGATAATATATTTTATTATCTATTCATTAATTATTTCAATTGTTATATTTATCAATTTTCATATACAAAAGTCTCTGCATTACTGTTTTAGTTAACTGTTCATGTCCATATTTGATTATTATTTTGAATATTAATACATGACAGTTCATATGTTGTATTTTGTTATTCTTTATGTATATTGGGTTTATAGTATTGAATCATATTTGGTTATTATAACAGGTATAATGATATAATGATTATTGGTATATTTTGATATTATGTTCGTTGTGTAAATGTTATGAATATATAATTACATGATTGATGCATATTTTTTTATGTTTTTTATCTACGTTCATTATTGATATGCTTTTACTTCCTATTATCAGCTATTATATGTATTATTTTGTTTTACAGATTACTATATGATATCGTGCATATCTTATTTTAATTCCGAGGGCAGAATTTGTTTTAAGGGGGGTAGAATGTAAGGACCGTGAATTTTAATACTAGTTAAAATAATTTTCTAGTATTTTAAAATATTTAACTATGATTTTTAAAAGAGTATTTGTAGTTTTTCTCGATTTTCTAGAATTTTCTATGATTTAAAGTTCTAGTTTGATATTTAATTAAATGATTTTGATATTTATAAATTTATTTAGTGCAGTAAAAATTTCTAATATTTATCCGTTGTGTTATCGATACTGTTACGTATCATTTTGAATAATACGTTGTATTATTATTACTATTACATATTATTATATATTATTTCATATAATACGTGGTATTATTAATTATATATTATTTATATAATTTATTGTATTATTTCTTCTGTTGCGTATCAATTGTCGTATTAGCACAACTAGTATGTTATAGTATGTGGATAATCATCCCATAATTATTTAATTTTAAATATAAGTAATTATATTTTTATTAATTATTCTTGTTTAATTGTGTAATTTCTTGCATTATTTCTACTGTTGCGTATTATCAGTTGTAATACTATAACTTGTAGGTTTTATTGTGTAGATAATTTTTACATAGTTATTTAATTTATTTTGTAATTATTATTATTTTTAATCATTTTTTAAACCCTAATTACCTATATATATACATACATATATGTTTCTTCCTGTTCACGAATTGAACTCCGCCGCTCTCTCTCTTCATCTCTTTCTCTCTCCCCTCGACTTGCGCTCGCTCCTCGCGCCTGACCCCGGGCGAAACCCGCAGTCCCGTACCCTCTCACCCAGACCACCGCCTCACACCTCCCTCCTTCACCTCCACGAAGCCGCCGGCAAGCCCCACTCTGGCCAGCATCCATAACCCACACGTCTCCTGTCAGCCCATCTCTGCTCTCCTCCTGCCCCTCACAGCCTCCTCCATCGCTCCAACACCACTGAGCCGCCGCCTTGGCCGCCGACTCACGATAGCCCCAGCCCGCTCCGCTACGCTAAGGATCTGCTAAGCCCGCCACCTGCAGCCTCAATTCGCCGCCTCCACCACCGCCAGCCGCCGGCAAACCCTTCAGCATCCGCCCGTCGTCATCCTCATCCCCGCTGTTCGTCCGCCATCCTCGAGCCCCTCCTCCATTGCCCGAGCTTCGACCATCTCCTCCGCGCTGCTGCCCCTCAGCGTCGTCGACCGCCGCTGCCTCCCTTGTAGCCGTAGCCTCTCGACCCGCTGCACGCGTCGCTGAAACAGTGAGCAGCGAACAGCGGCAACCTCCACCCATTTCAGACCCGTCATACCGCGTCTACATCGGCGCCGTCACCTCATCATCAGACCCCACGGTCTCACAGGCAAGATCCTTATTCCCGATTGTTTAATTATTATAAATTTCAGATTTATCGTATGTTTATTAGCAGCAAGATATCATTACTTATTGACTCGTGATTCAATTTCTAGATCTGTTATGAGTTAATTAATTAAATTAGTCTGTGATATATTATTACCTGCGTGGGATTGTTTGACATGAATAGATGTGTGGAAGCTCGTTGTTATCACTTAGTTGTTATCCAATAGGAGAGACTGTACATGAAGACGACTCCTGTTAAAAGTATGATTTATAAGCGTGCTTCAAAGCATGGTTATACTCACTCGACATCGATATCCCGATGTGAGGAGTCCCGAGTTCCCTCGATATCGATATCCCGGTATGAGGTTTCCTTGATTAATATTATTATAGCATTGACTAGACGATACACTCTTGATCGGACGTGTAACGGGTCACGGTTATTTTCATAGTTTTACAGAAGTCGTTCCACGGTAACTCCGTGGCTAGTGCACAATATGTCATGTACAGTTGCATAATTAATATGACAAACATGGGGTTATAAAGGGAAATTGGACGGAGAATATAGCATGTATATAAATGGGCACAACGCTTTCCTGTTATCGTGATATCGTGAGTGTTATATATATGGGCCAGAGGACCAATACTTGACTTGAAGGCGGCCCCCGGAGAGGTTTACAAGGACTCGATTATATACATCAAAATATTCTTCCCCAATTCAAATAACATGTAAAACAAGAATAATATACGTGCATGCTTTATGGTGGACTTTGTTAGTTTTGTTGAGATGTAGACCAGTGTTGTTCTTTTCATATATAGATCGGGATTAATATTTAATTATCTACAATTTGAGACACATGGTATATACATGAGGGTTTTCTTGTTTGGATTATTTCGCTCGACGTACTACGTCTCATGTTGTAGATTTTTAGGTATTAATTTCATCTATTGTTTGCCCCTGTTACTTAGATGATTAGACTGATCGCTAGTTGCATGATCTCGTTACCTGATCGATTTTGAATGCTTTATGTTTATCATGTTTTAGTAGTGTTTTCGCATGTTGATTTTGTCAGATTTCCAGTTGCACGTTCTTTTGCCATTTCTGTTATCGTATCGTTTTCTGCTTGGGTTTTCGTTCGCTCTATTTTTTTTGTAGGGTCTTGCCGAGTGCCATACATGCTGACGTACACATGTTTTCTCTGGTGTACCTCAGACTTAGAGGAAGAACAGGTTCAGCAGAGAGATCATCAGGATCGCCTTGTAGACGGAGTAGAAGAAGGAGTCGAAGCCTATTCTTTTCATTTATTAGTTGATGGTTCCAGTTACTTTTGTAGTTCTTTCCATTCCTGCTTGAACGATGTATTTTGTATCTCTTCAGTATTCATTTGTTCATTTTGTATAAGGGTATGTTGGATCCATATTTTCATGTCTGGGATGATTTACTATTGATGATATATCTATTTCTTATTCTGGGTTATCCTTATATTCTTTCTATTGTGATCGGTGACCTGTGCCTTTGCATTGTATTTATTTTCAGACGCTTAGTGTATTGGATTGAGAAGAAAAGAAAAGAGAAAAAAATAATAGTGTATATTTCTTCTCAATCTAATACGTCGCGGACTTGTTCACGTTCCGATTCCCGGATATTTTGAGAAACGGGGCGTGACAAATGG
>NC_033794.1:5827934-5847708 GCF_001876935.1 Asparagus officinalis | reverse complement strand
TATATATATATATATACTAGTTGAGATGCACTTGGTTAAATACCATGATTAAGTATATTTGTTACTAAAATTTGTTCCTCGGTTCCATTTTGATGGTTTTTGCTTACTTATATCCATAAACTTTAGCATTGTGATTATTTATTTTCTTTAATATTTATTTAAATGGCTACACCCAATTTATATTTTCATGTTGATAATTGAATTGATAGGAAATAAATGTAATCCGAAATTAATTAGAATTATCATGTCATTGAAACCAACATGAAACCAAGTTTGACCTGAGAAAGTATAGTGTAGCAAAAGTAAAAAAAAACTTCAAAAATAGCGTTCTAAAAGGAAAATGAATAATTAAAGCTAATAAGTCAAAATGATTAATTAGTTAAAAGTGGGCTATAATGACACAAAATATAATATAGAGTTTGTTCTTGATCCTTGATAGACTTTAAAAATCACAAATTAAAGATTAGTGCTAACTCTAGTACACTTTTATATAATAAAAACATCAGCATAAGCATATAAAAGTACTAAAAAGTTTATGAAAATCTCTTCTAAAGATTCCTAATTTACCCAAAAATACTATTCTATAAAATATTAAGAAAATAGTGCATTTCATTCCTTCTATTTTTTATTGTGACATTATCAATCATTCTCCACCTTTATCTTTTTTGATAAAATTAGACTACTTTTAGATGTCAAAAAAGGATAGTAAAATCTTAAATTAGAAGTTAAATTTATATATCTTTATGAAAAAAAATATCAAACAACTACTCTTTTTTGCTAAGTTTTGGAATTTTAGTGGTTTTTTGCGATTTTGGTTTTTTAAGGGCGTGTTTTGCAATTTTTGAAACTTCGAGAGTGTTTCTTTCTTTAAAATTTTTTTAAATTTTAAGTTGGATGCTTGTAATTCTATATTTCATGTGGCGGTGATAAGTTTTTAAATGTCATGACATTTCTTGCAACTCTGAATTTTGAGGGTATTTTTTGAAATTATTAAAAATTTAGATTGTTTGTTACAAAATTTAAATTTTTAGCAGTCTGTTGATAATTTTGAGATTTGATAGGTATTGGTTATGAGTTTTTAAAATCTATGGTTTTCGTTACTTTTTAATTTTGAAGGAGTTTTTTTGTACTTTTTATCATTTTGAGGTTATTTTTTATAATTTTTAAATTTTTAATGCGTGATGGTAATCCCTTAAATTCATCTTTGTTGTCTGCAAGTTTTAAAATTTCAAAATTTCAAGGAGTTTTTTTATTATTTGAACTTTTAAGGGTGTTTTAATAGTTTTTAAAATATTGAGGGTGTTAATTGCAAATTTTAAATTCTTCAGTTGCTGCTATTGATTTCTAAATTTCATGTTTGTTGTTTTAAGTTTTGAAACATCTGGATGTTTTGTGTAATTTTAAACTTTTAAGGGTGTTTCGTGTAATTTTCGAAACTTTTTTGGTTTTTTTGTAATATTTCATATATTGTAGCATATTAGTTATTTACCTTAACAGGCTGATACCATGGAGCTATCTTATGTATTTTATTAATATTATTTTTTAATTATTGACCTATAACTAGTTCACATTGGATTAGAATATGATTATGATGGATTAAAATTTAAATGAAGTATTCAAAATAGTCAAGAGTAATAATAACAATGAAAAGATTTTTTCGAACTCGTACTTTTAAAGAGAGTATGGTATATATATGGCTTGTTTTAAAAGACTAGGCAGCCCCCGCCTAGCTCTAAGCGACGCCTAGGCGTCCGTCTAGCGTGCGTCCGTCTAGGGGCTGTTTGGTTGATGTATTTGGCATTGGGGATTGGGCAGAAAGCCTGCCAAAAGAGCAGAGGCGTTTTGGGCAGAAAAGTGCCTGCCAAAAGTGCTCTTTTGCGCAGGTCTTCGCCAACCCCCTAATGCCAAATACATCAACCAAACAGCCCACTAGCGTGACCACTTAGTGCAAGTCTCAAGGCCTACGTGGCGGTGGGAGCTCGTGAACCCCCCCTCCAACAAACTCCCAGCAAGCTCCCAAGGGGCTCCCTGGGCTGATGTGGCCAGTGGGGCCCACCGGAGCTCTTGGGAGCTCCCAAGCATTAAAAAAAGAGTTTTTTACAAAACCCCCCCTACTTTTAAACCCAAAACCCAAGTTGAAAATAGTTGTTAAATGGAAGAGGGTTTTTTTGATATTGTTACAAAACTAAAATAGAAGAGGGTTTTTTTTGATATTGTGGAGCTCCTAACTAGGAGTTTGTTGGAGATCAACATTAGTTAGGAGGGTGATGTGGCATTGGAAATGATGGGTCATATCTTTAGAGCTCTTGGGAGTTTGCTGGTTAGGACTCCCAACTAGGAGCTTGCTGCACTTGCTCTTAGGCGTCGACCTGGACTGCTTTCTGTGGCACTGATCACAGCAATGACAGAGTGGATGACAAATCTTGCTCAGAGTATCAGGTGTTATATGTATTTGTTTATTTAGGTGTTTTAAAAGCTGCCATGAATTTTACAACAGGCAGGTGTTGTTATTGCAAAACAAAAAAAGATTACATGGAACGGTAAAAATATATGGCTGACAATTGTATCGGTTTTAAACATATGAATTTACTGAAGCGTAGTGTGTTTAATTTCGTTAATAAAGCAGCACTAGCTGATGCTCGCTTTGCATGATCTTCCAAATCAACAAAGCATAATCTTTAAAGAGTATTGAGCCCAGATTGGTAATTTTAACTCAATTGGTGTGAGTGTAAATACTAATATATTTAACTTCATTCACATCATCTGTATCTATAAAACATTTGCTAATTTTAAGTTGGCTTTATACACCCCCTACTTATGCCCTAACTCCCGAGACCACAACACGAGACCAATTATTTGTTGCTTGACGATTAATGTGGTTTCGTTAGAATTAGGATTCTAAAAAAATTATTTAGAATTGTGGGCTTGCATAATATAAATGTTGATGAATTATTTGAATTTTATTAAATTATAACAATCCTTGATTTTTGATGTAGGGTTTGTCAATTACAATTTAACTAGAAATTGATACGTTAACTTTTATATAGGCTTTTTCTTTTATAGCCGAATTAAAAAATTGCTATAGGACATTTGTAATAGATTCTTATAGTTTCGAAATATAAAGTGTAACAAATAATTTGCATATGACGGAATGTTAATCTTTCAGTTTCGTTTGTGAACGAAATACTCATTATTTATTTCTTTAATGGAAGACCAAGTGCTGGATTGAATAGTATGCCCATATACAATGAAGGATCTATAAAAATGTTCATGTTGTCTAAATCATGTAATTTTGATAGAATGATGAAGGAAATACGTAGAGTTACTGGAATTAATCATGGAGAGTATGCAACTAATGTGTTCTGCAACTACCTGATAAATGAGAATAGAACAACTGCTATAGAGATCACCAACAATCAAGAATTGATTGACATGAAACAACTCTCTAAAAAGTAAATCTCAATTAAGTTGTTCATTGAAAAAATTCTGATTTTCGCTGTTGCTCAAGTTTCAAAAGCTCCAGTGAGTTTTTCCGCGTGCTTGACTTAGAAATAACTTGGTTGGATTTATGTCATCACCAAGTGCCATGCACTTAGAAAATGACTCGAGTGAAGTGGCATGGACTCAACTACAACATTGAAGCGGGTCTTCCCTTTGTCTGACATCAAGTGATATGTTTGACAATGCTTCGTGTCATGTTACAGGTCATTTACCGATCGATTTCTTTGTAGAAGAGGATGCAGATGATGATTCTAAAGATGCTGAAGAAGATGAGCGACTTGATAGCATGCAGTGTGCTAGTGGAGACATCAATAAGGACACTCGTTGGATGAATTAATTTTGTGTAAACAGCGAGTATGTAGAGTCTGAAGAACCATTGGTAGAAGAGTTTTAAATGAGAAATATATAAACATCTCACAAGCTCAGTTTGTTGATCTTGGTTCAAAATTTAAATGACTTGAGGGCTTCACTTTCAAAAAGGAGATCTATTCAAGAACAATGGGGCGTCAAATTCAAGCCGATAAAAACTAATACGACAATCTACCATGTAAAGTGCTACTTTAACAACGAGAAGGGTCAATGAGAGTATGCAAATGCTCAAGATGAAAGAAATGTGAAGTGTCCTTGGAAGCTAAATGCACTGTAGTATTGTATGACAACAACTAATTGCTCCGAAAGTTTCAATAGCATGCTTAAGGGTGCCCAGGTTATGCCAATTCAAGCCTTGGTTGCAAGGATATTTTACAGGTTGAACATATATTTTAACAAAAGACGTGCTGATGGTGCAAGTGTTAGACGAAGAGTTGCACCATAAAAATTGACAAAATACTACAGAAAAGAATTGTGGCTATAAGATCATGTAGAATTACTCCGTTCAATGACAATGAGTGGGAGGTCAAAGATTGTGTAGGTACTTACACCATTTATCTCTACGACCAAGAGTGTGCAGTTGTACTTGCAATATAGCAGAATTGCAAAACTTACCATGTCAACATGTCTTAGCGACTAGTTCCAATCAAGATGGTGGTGCTAGAATGTCTTATGACCGGTATTGCTCCGCTTGGTATTTAAACAAATCATTACCAAAAGACTTGCAAGAAGAGTTCCATCCTCCCGATGACGGTCACTATTGGCCGACTTATGATGACACTGTTTTTTTTTTTTTTTTTTTTTTTTAATTTTTTTTGATGACACTGTTTTTTTTTTTTTTTTTCTTGTTAAATGTATGTTCATAAGATGCCTTCACAAGAAAACCGATCAAGAGAACCTCAACTGTCCCTACAACAACTTGGAGAGATGACAATTTGGATTTCTTTTCTCCCTTCAACAACGGGACGTTACCCCTCTCTTGATTTCTTATGTTCCACGGTCCCAGAGTCACATGACCATATACCTTCTGAAATAATATAAACTTATGCGGTAGTAATTAACTTTATATACTGAAATCCTATGATGCTCAGATAATTTAGATCTTAGCGAACAAAATGGCTAAGCATACTTCAAGCCATAAAATGATGTCAACGAAACATGTTCTACAATAAGCTTTCACTGCACTAAATAATCCATGATAACTGAATTAAATAATTGTGATGCACAATTTACGTTACATACTTCACATCTGTATCAGCAAACAATTTCTTTTTGGAAATAATATAACTCGTAGCAAAGCATATTAGAATAATTTTCATTGTTACACTCGCAAAAAAGAGGGGAAAAGGAAGGGGGGAAGAAAGAAAAAAAAAATGCAAGTCACCGCATTTTGTAATGCTGAGTTCTAGAGACCTGGCAGCGCTGTCCATTCAAGGAGTATTTGACCGTGATATCAACATCTCGAGGGTTCTTGCTGTTGGGCTCAACAGTCATAGTGCCAACCAACGCTTCACCTTCACAAATGGTCAGCACATCTTCAAGGTACAGAACAGTCTGCTTCCAATGAGTCCCCCTGGATTTTGGTCCTGCACCAACACAAGATTTTAAGGTTTCATAAGATCAAGGGCTCATTAGATCATGATACATGTCAAGTTACGAAGCACATAGCGAATGGGAGGTCGGGAGAAAAAATCCTATGGAGGGCCCTCTGTCAAAGACAATTCGGGAGATAGGAGAATTTACCGTGTCTCCCATCATAAAATTACAGCTTGATGGTTAATTACCAACCAACTCTAATTTCTACTGTGACATGTGTTGCCACATGCTTTTCTAACTAAGACATGTCACGATCTCTCGCATCTATATGATTTTCTACAGGGGAGACCTGAATCGGATTTATTTCCCCTGCACAGAAAGGACAATCAAAGGACCTCAAACATGATTACTGATAGAGAGGTAAAATATTCACATAGGTTATAGATATAAAGGTCAACTATTTGGGTGCATATTCACATTGACTCTATCAAGAGGTTGTTAGCATACTTCCAGTGGAACCCAAGTTTAATTTGTTTTGAGGCACACATATTTAAGCTAACCACATAAGTCGCTGTACAATACACGTCCTGTGAAATTCATTAAATGTGTGCCAGACTCAGAAACCCTTAAGCAACACTATATGCATATGAATGTCATCATTTACATTAAATGTTACCTTCTGTCTTGAACTGAGTATGACAGTAATCAGTTACAATAATGGCAACTATTAAGTCTTTAACCGACTATGACAACTAACCTGTAGAGAACCCCATCAATTTGTGACATTTGGTAAATGAAACATCAAAATACGCCACAAGAGCATGTATATAATCATTGCGTTCTGCCACGAGCTTGAATGGTGCTGTGAAAGAAGCATCTCCTGGAGTCATTTTAGAAATGTCCATAGTCTGAAAGTACAGCAGAAAAAAAAACAGTTAGACACTGTCATGTGAAGCAGGTAGCCAAGAGTCCAAACATGAAAACAAAAGAAAAAACGGGTTGAAAATATCACCTTGAGCAATTGGCTTTTTGTGACTATCTGATTTTGGTCCACTGTATCAACTAGAGGTTCAACCATAGACAGCTTCTTGATGCAGCTCATGTCAAAGCCATATACATTATTCCAGACTGTGGGGGAAAAAGCAGTGACACAAGTTACATGGCTGAATTTTTCAAAAAAATGAGAAATACGGACACACTCCACGACTTAATAAACATGAACATGAAACACAGTGTTAAGAATTATTTAGACATGATCTCACATTCAATCTTGTCGTCTTTGTACTCAGCATCCTCAATTGCGGTTAGGTACAGAGAAGCCTTGTCTGGTAACACAACACCGCCATTAATCTGCATGAAGACTAAATTAATCCGGTGACAAAGATATCTTTTATCAACAGTGAGACTAAGTGAACTCAAATCAAGCAGCAGAGTATATTAAAATTCATAAGGCTTCCAAGACTGGGAAAGCAAACGAAGTCCCAACTTTCGTAGATTTGTAAACAATAAATTAAGAAATTACAATTCAACTCTAACTTCTATGAATGATTTATTTTGTTATCATCAGTAACTATCAATAGGAATGAATTGTCCTTTAGCTATATGGGTAACGTCAGCATGATTAAGGTTTTCCAATACAGTGAAAACAATTGTATCAAGGCTTTTAATAAATTATCTCACGTGACAGATTGTCAATTAATTTTTTTTAAGTCATGTTTTGTTCCATTTAAAACTAGAGAATCAACATTATTCTCTAAACATGTTACAACTACACAAAGAAGTGAAGTGTGCACCAAGTAGTACATACCTGTATGTGAAAGTCCTATGTAGTTTAGTAAACTGACGACTTGCAGCGTGCACCAAGAATTACATAAAACCTAGGTAGAACACATCTTACAGGTCATTTCTGGAGTTAATCGCATTATTGCATACACCTATTCCAAATGATTCCTTGTTAACTTTAACATTCTTTAGATTAACTATAATGTGCTAAATTAATGCTGTTTCCAGAGATCAGCAAGGAACATGTTTCCCGACTTCAGTTTTAGTTTTGGTAAAACTGCCAGTAATGATGAAGGAGCTGAATAACGTCATGGTAAAATAAGACTGTATATACTATACTCTCTTGCTTGTTCCACATACATCAATCCAAATGGTCGAATATTTAAGCGGCTAGCTAGCATACTGAAAGTAGAAAATCGACAGAAACTAAGTGAGAATGCAACAGGAATTTCAGCCATTCACATTTTTGCTTGGTATAGATACAAATGATTTCTTCATCCAGTCCCTCTTTAACTTGGTACAGATAGAGATGATCTATTTCTGCAGAACAGGCTCCACAAAAAATGATATGCTCCACAAGAGATAAATTTATCTGCTACTCTTTTGGGTCTTTATCTAGTTTTAGGTGTGGAGGAATTTATGGAACACTTATTTGGAGCTTAAGTCGTATTTGGATTAGTTAGAATCTCTTGGGATGAGGTTATAAATAAGAAGCTTCGGCTACATTAGGATTTCATTACATCAAAATAAGAATAAATTGGCAGCTGTTGCTGCAGCATCTTGAGTCCAGCCAACACTAAACATTAATAATATCAAATTATAAGGGTATAATTAGTTAGATTAAATTAATTCATTACCTTGTGCAGCATACTAAAAGCTTAAACATTAATGTTATGCAACCTTGAACATCGAGTCTCTATTTTTATCTCTCTTGGTTATGAAACTTTCTCATTAGAAACTTAACACCAAAACTTCTATGCCCAAGGTGAGGCTATAACAGAGCCATTAATTT
Organism: Asparagus officinalis; assembly: GCF_001876935.1. Lineage (NCBI taxonomy): Eukaryota > Viridiplantae > Streptophyta > Magnoliopsida > Asparagales > Asparagaceae > Asparagus > Asparagus officinalis. The sequence continues at coordinate 5,839,508 of NC_033794.1, read as the reverse complement.
ATTCAGATAAGAACTGCAAGTATACACAAAGAAGGTGTGGTGTGAAACAAAACTTACAAGCCATTTGTCACGTGCATACAGAACTGTGTTCAACATATTTTCAAATAATAGAAAGTAACCCATCCACTCAGAGATAATGACATCAACATGTGTAACAGGTAATACAATCTCTTCAACCTTTCCCTTCAATACTGTTATGACTGCAAGAAAGAAAGAAAAGTAGTGTCATGGTAATATGATAACAGCGTCAAATGTTCTATTGTTATAAAGTTGCAGAAGTACTCACCATTAGAAAATCCATTGGCCTCAACAATCTCTTTTGCCATGTCAGCCATGAGAGAGCACTCAACCTGCAGGAGGACTATGGGTTTGGTAACAGAGCAATAAACACAAAGGTACACTTTACAACATAAGCAGGCAAAATAACACAATGACAGAACTTGCTACAGTATAGAAATAAATGACAATTCTCAGATACTATGACTAGAAATGAAAGAAAAAGAAAGCAGTATATAATCACTAAAAATAGAACATGGACAAACTGAATTTTCCATCCGCACACATCTTTCAATTTTTTTACGTGAATAAACAATGTATATACATTAATACATCTTGAATTTTGTGTGTGCTAAGCTCACTCTGACATGAACCATAATGTATAAGAATTTGGAGAGAGAACTTAAAAGACCACCAAAATCGAGTTCATAGTGCTGATCTGATCTGATAATTTAACATGTCGTATGATCACCAATATTGGTTGCTAAAGTTTTCAGCCCTATTTAAAGAAACTTTATTGAAATAAAAATACCATATTCCAGAAACCTATGTTTATGCAACTAGTAGCATATATCAACTTAAGGTAGTGTTTGTTATATTGTAAGAATAATATGTGATAATGAGTGTTAAGTAGAGAACTTTCTTCTACAAATAAGATGATCAGATGATTACTAGAGGAAAACACCCACCGCATACACGTGTTTAGCCCCTGCTTTTGCACAAAAAAGAGAGAGGATACCCGTCCCTGCACCCACATCAAGAATCACCTTGTCCTTGAACAGAAATTTATTCTGGTATATAACATTTTGATATGTTTTTGTCCTGACACTATCCTTCAACATTTCCTGCACAAATAATATGGTCAGAGCTCCACATACTGGATTTCATGTAGCACTTGAGGATGAAATCAATGACAGTTTGACTGCCATAACAAACATGAATATCACCAATATCCCTGAATGTCATGAACTTACTTCATGAATCCCTGCAATGGAAAAGGAAATTTGTAAGTTCCTGCATTCACCAGATATTGCAATCGAAAGTTGATAACAACATATTTGCTAAATAAGAATTCACAATAGGTGGTTATGTCAAATATAACAACTTCTATAAATTAAAATATCTCAAAAGAGGTAACAAGCTAACCAAATTATGAAAACCAAGGAAAAAAACAAAAACTTCATCAGGAGCTGAAAAATCATGGATACCAAACTTTGCTTATGTCAACAGTAAGGTCAAAAAAATTCGAGGGTCAGACACTGACATATAACTGTTCTGAAGTATCTGAACTTTCAGCATAACAATTTAATACATATTCTAGAAATAAACTCATCAATATGCTCTTAGTTTGCAAATACCTACTAATCTGAATTCATCGATCCTGGAAGAAAACACAAAATGATAAAATGACAGTCTTCCGCAACCATGTTAAAACGAGGTCCATCACACTGTGATAGTACTTACTAACAAGAACGCCACTTAGAGAAGAGACTACGGCAAAGAAAACATGCTATAAATATTCAATTTCTGAACAAGTTACAGCCAATTCTGAACACTGCATGATTACACAAATAAAATCAACCGGCATGCACTAAGAACAACAAAAGAGTGAACGACAGACATGAGTTAATAACAAACTGACACCAGACTGCACCAACTCTCATACTCATCAATGACTATCAAACACAGTTATTTAGGTAGAAAAAAGTACATCTTTCTCAAATCAAAACATAGAAGTATAAAACACTAGCCAGAAAAGGTAGGATTTGTAACTAAACTGACGAAGTAATGCATCTTCTTCTTAAAGCTCACATTACTAAATATTGGACATCAAGTCGTAGCTCTCGAACCCAACACCCAAATTCATCAGAACACGAATTGAGCAAAAAAAAATATAAAACTTTGTCAATGGAACCAAAGAATACAGCTGAAAACGCTACTAAACGAGTAAAACCTCACCGAAATGGGAGTACGAATCGAAGTAGTAATCGGCGCTGGTCTGATCCCCACCAACCAGAGCTAGGGCTTCGCTTCCGTCCTCGAGATTCGAGCTCTCGGTCCTTTCAGCCATGACCACTTCATCTTCGCTCCCCACCGCGCTCATCTCCGCGTCGAATTCGTTGATTCCCTTGCTCGAATCGTTTCTCTGACTGCTGCAGGGAGCTAGGGTTTTGTTCCCGCCCTTTCGGCGGCCCATTTTTTTCAAATTGGGGGAGATTTTGGGGGAATTAGGGCTTTAGGTGGGTTTAGCGAAGAGGGGCGTTCGATCCTTTCGGAGTTGCGGGGTTTAAATAGGTACGGGTTTCTAGTTGACTTGGTCTTCAGTTTGTGGGGGTTTTTCGTAGTAGCCCCTTTCATCTTCAATATTTTAAATTCGATCCCTCAAATCATTGAAATTGCTATTGGGCCCCCAATTCTTGTCCATAGTTTCAGAAATTAGTCTCTGAACATCCAACGATTGGAAATGCTATTAGGTTACCTACTGTTATGTTTTGCAACTGCTGCTCTTTGATCGTAAGAATTAATTTGAAACAATTTGTAAGAGTTCAGGAATTTAATAATTAGAGGGACTAATTTTGAGACGTCGTCAATAGAGTCAACAGTTGTATGTTGAGCGCGTCAGAGCTAGGCAACGATCGATTCAGCGGTTCAACTCTGGAGTATCTCCCTACGTCTAGAACTAGGTAGCGATCAATTTAGCGATTCAACCCTGGAATATTAACACAGCTCTTCGTTACTTTGTTGATTCGACGAGTACATTAACATACAACAAGTAATACGGTAGCCAAGTAGGAACAAAGATCAGCGCGGTTGTCAATCAATACGTGCAAGGTAACAAGCTGAACTCAGATGCCTGATCTAACGACAAAGTCGAGTTCCAGAATGAAATCGTAACGTAATCTCACTTCCACAAATTTCAATTAAAGATGCTTAGAGCTTCCCATTTTGAGAGCTACAGTCACATAAAAAAAACAATTTGATTTGTTGCCATTGGAAAACAAGGCATAAAGCGCAAAGCTACTGGGTAGTAACTACGCAAATAACTCAACTTGCTAGCACAGACTTTCAATAGACGAGATTAAACAAGCACTCTTTCAATATACAACACAAACAAAGGCGAAGAAGCCCTGAAAATAAAACAAGCTTAGCTATTCATTATTCAAAGGATTAAACAAGCGGCTAATAAATCTTTGAATAAGTAAATAGGGTTAGCAGAAAATAAATAAACAATAATAATGATCACAACATTCGTGAGCGTCAAAATGCATGTCCTAACAATACAAACCCCAAATGCCCATCACACCTTTGCGAGAATAGAACAGCCCTTTGTTGGTAATCTTAGACACAGGGGACTCTTGAACAGAGTTCCAGTTTTGCTTGTAGGAGAGCTATAATCACATATCAGGGCCTAAAATAGGAAGAGAAACATAATAATAAAAGGAAAAATATCGATCATTTTTTCCCCCTGAAAAAGAATGAGAACACAGTTGCCCTCCCGGGAACAAAAGAGAACTAGATTTCCTCTGGGATTATCAGCAACTTTGCTCTGGCCCTGATATGAACTCGTGTAACCCATTTAAACCCTCGAAAGAATCATGCAATATGAAACATCTTTCCAAAGCCCATCTCTATGCATAATACATGTACAAACTGTTAGCAGCAGCACATGCAATTGAATTCTCTGATGGGTGCCACGCCAAATGTAGCAATTTGGTAGAGAAATCATATGAATTCCCATTTGCATCTGGTCCTGGGCTCTCAGCTCCTCCTACATGGTAATGTACAAGTTATAGGATAATCAATACACTCGAACATGGAATTAAGTAAGGTAACTTAGTAGTTGAATACTAACCTCTTCGAACAACACGTGTTAGACTGCTCAGAGATCTTGCAGGCCTTGCAGGGGTCTGGACTTGTCTTCTATATGACAACATCAAAAGAAATCAGGTAAAAATTATTCTGGAATTTATCGAATCTTTTGACTTGGTAACATTTGGTAAGCAAGAACAATGACTACACACTTTCTTGACAACTAGGAGTAATTTTCCTTCAGGAACCCAGGTCTACATTTATTGTTTCTTTATCTTTTCCTTTTCTATTGAAGAAAACAAAATTTTCCATGATCATCGATCACAACTATACCTCATAGGATTCTTACTGGCTTCCAAAGTCGTTGCCTCGTTGCTTCCAGTAGCACAACCAAATACGCGGAAAAGATTGCTGGTGTCATGGAAATAGGCATGTGTTCATTAAACCATTTTTTTGTAGCAATGCGATAGTCGGTGCTAACAAGAAACAAATACCTGTATGAACCAGTGGCCACCCGTCGTCCATCACCACTAAGACAGCATTCAAATTTGTCGAAAATTGAATCATTTTCATACAGATCGCATAACTGAATAAAATTAGGACAATCATTAAAAATATATATATTAGACTACAGCTTATTCTCAAAAAGAAAATGAAAAAGAAGAAGAAACTCAAAGGCGTAGCATCCAATGTTACTAACAAAATCAGAATGAAATACATAATTGTAAATAGTATTCACCTTCGGCCTTAAATATTCATGGACCTGGAATGTTGCAACTGGACCACTGTCCATGTTTATATCCCATAGCTGAAATCAGTTACAAGCAAATTTAAAAAAAAGAAACTAAATACTGGAAACAGTTGATTCTCAAAATTGCACAAGGATTGTAACATGGATATCAAAAGCTCATTGCTGATTATCCTCAAAAAAGAAACAATTGAAAACTTGAAGATAAACGGCTAAAAAAAACTATAACCTTAAGAGTCATGTAATCACGACTAAGAATGTGTCTTCCATCCTTTCCAAATTTAATATCTGAAATTGACGCAATGATCTCAGTGAAAAAAGATCTCGAACCTGGTGCTTCTTGCTCCTCAAACCTGGAAGTACATGATATTAGCCATGACAGTAGCAAATAAGCAAATAACTCAAAATAAGAATTCAGTGAGTTTTTATTGAAACAAGAAGTCCACCCAAGTACATGTCACTGTATAAAAGTTCAAAGAAAAAACAATAGATCACTTACAACTTTGAGTGGTTATCACACAGTGCTGATTGTCGCAAATCAATAAGTCGTATAGAGCCCTTAGAGCTACTATATGCTAATGTGTTACAGTGCGTAGGATGGAATTCTGCGGATGTTATCACCTCTGCATTTCAAAGGAAATGTAATCAAAGTTTATTTTATCACCCCCACAAGGCAACAGAACTTCAAATTCATAACAATACATTAACTCACAATATATCACTTAAAGGTGAAGAGATGGTTGAATTTGATAAGAAGACAATAACTCACAAATTCAAACTGTGGCTAAGATTAATACCAGTTAGGTCCTCCATATTTGCAGGCTTCACATCAATGATGTTAAAACTCTGGTTGCTAATTTCCAAGTTCCACAGATTAATTCGCAAATCATCAGCCGATATGAAAGTCTCACCGTCACTGTCAAAACAATAAGGACAAGCATAAGTTGTCTTTAACTATGAACAGTTTAAGAAGGTGTGTCAAGCAGATAGATCCAAACTGAGAAAGTTTAGGCATGTGATGGACCTCACATGTACACTATCGACATATATCCATATTTGCAAAATGTTTATGGTAGTTGTTTCATATTAAACCATAATAAAATACACACATAACTGTAAGACATGATAAACTGATCTGGACACAAGTGTCCAATGTATGACTCCATATAAGATCAATCTATAACAGCTTTAGATGAATAAAAAACAATCTAGCAAGAATAATATAACACTATATAGTGAAAGGCAATATGCATGAAGCAACCTGTTATTTGAAAATAAAATTAATGTGATAATCATGAGCATGAGCATATATTATTTGACATCTAGCAAGAAGGCTGGTCTCCTGGCTGGATACCTAAAAATATAACATACAACCGATACCTCTTCCATTTACTTCTTTCACCGAGAGAGGGAACAGAATAAGATTTCTTAAGAATACTAAGAACCTGTCCATGTCACAAAACAAAAACAATTCAATTTGGACTACTAAAAGAAATAAATTAGAATAACTATTTTTCAAAATTAGCTACCCTCTCTGCAGAAAGATGTTGTTTCCTCTCAACAGGTTCAGGAAGCTGTTCTGGGTCATCAGATTTCTTGCAAAGGACTCATCAACAATAGTTTGCGTGCAGTATAGATAAGCAAAAAATAGTTCACATGCAATTTTAAAGTAATAAAGTGAACTATTCTCTAAATATGTATCTAGATTCACACAATCTAATGATAAATTTAAGGTAATAACTGCAATAACAATCAAAGTATGCAATAGTTATCAAACAACTATATGTGCATATGTTTATAAATCATAAATTGTCCTAACAAATAAAATTCATCAGTTATCAAACAACTATATGTGCATATGAAAAATTCATTCAAATTTTATATTTAATCTGTATATTTTTCTTTCATGAGTAATTGATAGTAATTTACCTTGGTATACTATCTTCAGTTTTTTTTTTTATGGTAGTTGTTTCATATTAAACCATAATAAAATACACACATAACTGTAAGACATGATAAACTGATCTGGACACAAGTGTCCAATGTATGACTCCATATAAGATCAATCTATAACAGCTTTAGATGAATAAAAAACAATCTAGCAAGAAGAATAGAACACTACATAGTGAAAGGCAATATGCATGAAGAAACCTGTTATTTGAAATAGAATTAATGTGATAGTCATGAGCATGAGCATATATTCTTCGACATCTAGCAAGAAGGCTGGTCTCCTGGCTGGATACCTGAAAACAGAACATACAACTGGTATCAGGATCCCTGCTTATTGATTGAATAAGAAGATTTATCAGAGAAAAGAATCTGTATACATGTAACTATAGAATAGGAAGCAGGCATTGTACATGAATGATGATGATAGGCCCCTAACCTTAATAGTATATTCACTAGTAGGTTAAGTACTTGATGCTTCTTCATTCCCTCCAATTAATATTGTGCACCGCATGTTCTTAATCAATGTTCTAAAAAATGAAGATTTGGAACCCATTTATATTGCAAAGTATAAGCTTCAAGGCATGAAACGTAAGAGTCATAAATTAATAACATTTTAATTTTAAATTCATAGATATTATAAGTATATAATATATGTAGTATAATAATTTACAATGAATATATTCAACTCTAAGACAGCAAATAAGAACGAAATAAGATGAGTTGACACGCTACGTATATAAGATATCTATCTTATTGCAAGGCCATACATGTGGCCTAAAGCTACAGTACTAAATTTAGAAGAAGAAATAAAACTACTGATCATAGTTGTCATATTAACTTAATAAGTCCCTTTAGAAATGAACAAGGATATAGACCCTCATGAAAGAGAAAAGTATCAACAGCAAGGCATGAATATATCACCCATTAAGATAGACAAAGAAAATAGAAATCAGTCCAAAATCCAGAATGGCTGGAAACAAGTTTAATCAGTAGCGTAATAAAAAGCAATGTCTGCCCAGAGCACACAGAAGTAGTAGAGCTATGACAACGGCCTTAGTTTTTTAATTCATTAAAAAGAAGGGGAAATCCTTGAAAGTTGAAAAAGAAAATGAATAGATGTCAGTGCTTTTAATCTTAGTCAAAAAACCTTTATACCCTCCTACCCCTTTCTTGAAGTGTGCTCTTCAAAAGAGAAGCTTTGCATGGGACGTGAAGCACACACTTCATTTATGCTTCAAGCGAGAGGGACATGTTTGTTGGGACAAATCGTTTCCCTTTTGCACTTAGAGGCTATTGCCTTTCAAAATGGTTTAAGCCTCCGGAGCACACCTCAAGGAATTTTTTTTTTTTAACATTGTTCAAAATGTGCACATTTAAGTATGATGACAAAAGTATTATCCCAGAGCAATGATATCAAGTGCTTACACTACGTGTACACATTGTGTGGTTGTGAAGAATTGACTTGTATATAATTCATAGCAAATATCCACTACCATAATATGTATCCGGTATGCTGGGCTAAGTACAATTACCAATCGCAAAAGCAGTGATGGAAATCCTTCAGGAGGAAATGATAAGTCATAGCTCACTGTATGCATATATGGTAACCAGGGGAAAAAAGGCAATGCACCGTACATGATAGTAAAGTGAGCCCACAAATCTAAACAGTAAATGGTGCTCTTAAGATGTGCACATTAAGTATGACAGCTATAGTGATTATATCAGAGCAAATATATCAAGTGCTTCCAACACGTGCATGTTATGTGATTGTTATAAAGATGTGTATTATGCATGGGAAATATCAGCTACCATGTTATGTATAAATTATAAAGAACATTGGGCTAAGTACTACTACCACAGGCAAATGCAGGGATGGAAACCCTCCAGGAGGAAATGAGAAGTCACTGCTCAAATCACTGCATGGCCTTTCTGAACATCCACCGTTTGGAAGATGTCCTCTAGGATTAGATGTACTAGGACTGGTTATGCTGCCATTGCTTGCCAAAGGGTCCACATTCACCTCAGAAACTCTCTTCACTTTCTTCTCTTGCACCTGTTAAAAAAAAAAGGATAAGTAACAAAACAAGCAGTTAAAGACATTTAACAACAACAGACTAAGAAATTGCATGTCTTAAACACACAAGTGTGCGCATGTCTTCACACACATGCGTGCACCTATACACCCACCCACGCACACATGCAGATATTTCCCATGTACCCTTCATGCAATATACCGGTATAAATAGACAACAAGCAAGCCGTAAAGGACTCCACCACGAGGGAGTTACTGTTCCTGAGCTCTATGAAGGCAGCCCCATCACGGGTGGCTGCCTTGTGATGAGATTCAAGTCATGTAACGTGCGGCCTACTGAATTTCTAATGCATAATCCATCTCCGGAAGTATCGCATGCATGAATCCTAATATGATGTTTGACCCACAAAGAATCAAATATATCTGTTAGACATCTTATTCAATGATGTATAACAGATGTCTAACAAGATTAATGGCCTCACTCACCTATCAAGTTGTGAGCTCAGCCCATATATACATTTCATGTTCTTTAGCGTAGTGTGGACCATTGCACCGCGGGCAATGATATGGATGCCACATAACTAAGGGTTTCTTCTAACGTTGCTAAAGCCTATTTTGAAAATTTTTTGATTGCGAACGTTCTGCTGTGCAATTCATGTACTAAGTGTTTATGTAGATTGCTAGCTATAATGGCAATCTTATAGTATACTTACGAACACAATTACTGACATCATGTCAATTGTTTTGGTTCTAGTTAGAGTTGTATATGTAGCTGGTTGAGATGAGAGATGGAATAGTTGTTGCTTAGAATTGAGATAAAAGCGCTGGCCTTTGATATCCATTAATGAGGGAATCATGACCAATTAGCTAGCTATCGTTTCTTTTAAATACTGCATTTGAGGTGTCATACAGACTGTCATTTTATGAACAGAATCATCATGCTATTTTGATACATTACTTGCTCAAGTGAGGTTTACAGAATTTTGAAACCAATTGTATGCCTGAAAAAATTCCTTACGACATTGTATATTGCTAGTTCGTTAAACAACATATATTCTTCTTTAAGGTTATATATAGTTTTGAACCCAACAAATGTCTCACATGTGTTGGACAACAAAAGGTTTACTCTAGGATTTAGAACAAGGTAAAAGGCTAGAAAGGCCAAAATAATTGCATTGGGTGTGAACGGGGTGGTGGTTTATCTTTTTCCCCCCTTCCTTTTCTACTTTTGTGAGAATTCAGAGCAGACATTTACATCCAGTGCTACATGACACTTCAAGATAACCTTCAACCACTCCAATCAATTTCATATTAGGTTTACTCTAGGATTCAGAACAAAGTAAAAGCCTAGAAAGGCCAAAACAATTGCATTGGGTGTGAACGGGGTAGTGGTTTATTTTCCCCCCCTTCCTTTTCTACTTTTGTGAGAATTCAGAGCAGACATTTACATCTAGTGCTACATGACACTTCAACTTTTTAATATTTTCTTCGTGGATTCGAAGTTCTTTGTGGATTCGAAGATCGTTCTTTGTGGATTCAGAAAACACCCTTAGTGGATTTCGAGGTTGTCACTTCCGCGTTGCGTCAGACATTTACATCCAGTGCTACATGACACTTCAAGATAACCTTCAACCACTCCAATCAATTTCATATTACAGCAAACAACATGAAATGTGGCCAGAACATGTTTACTCTTTTTTCTTTTTTTAGGGGGAGGGAGGAGGACAAAAAAGAAGCAGATAAAGAACAAACTAACTCACAAAAAAAACATGACATTTAGCGCACAGAACAAAACCTGAACATGAATCAATTCACCCTACACCTTACAACCACTGATTTCTCAAGAGAATAACATTAACTAAATGAAACTTTTATGCTTACCTTCTAGTATTTGATAGTTTTGTCATTCGTGGAGAGAAGAAAAAGTGCATCATTTGCCGTCTGGCACCACTAAATCTTATTAATCTTCTCTTCTATCTCCAAGCTTTTAAGGTAGTCGAATTGCACGTTCAACGTCAAGCTATAAATAACACATGGCATATAATAACAGAACATCGCATTAAATGAGAGGTTCTTATAGCTGATTACCTCAGGTTCATGACTCTGAAACTCTGTTTTATAGCGGAATTTAGGATGCCTAGTAACTGGATAATCTGGCCTCTCTAATTCCATTCGAGAACCATGCTACACGATAAATAAATAAACAAAAATTGTAAGCAATTGAAGAATAAAGAAAAAGGTAGGTACATATAGATAGATAATCACAATAACTAGGTTAAAGATTATGGACAATTGCAGCAAAAGGAGAAAACCATTGGACTTACATCCCTAACATCTGTCCTCTCAAATAAAACTACATTACCACCTCTATCTCCAGTAGCAAGATGATCTCTAGATTTGTCAAACTCTATCGCTGAAATAATGTTAACTGCAAGGAGAAGTGTTTATCAGTAACTGCCAATAAGCATATAGAAAGGTGAGAAGATCATGTAGTAGAAGGGAATCCTTTGCAATAGGCAAAATAAGCTACAGTAGGACAATATCAGTGCAAAAGAATACAAAGCGGAGTACTATAGCATGAAAGAGGAGAAGTGTTTATCAGTAACTGCCAATAAGCATATAGAAAGGTGAGAAGATCATGTAGTAGAAGGGAATCCTTTGCAATAGGCAAAATAAGCTACAGTAGGACAATATCAGTGCAAAAGAATACAAAGCGGAGTACTATAGCATGAAAGCTGATGGTTCCCGCATCATTGTA
>NC_033794.1:5825364-5827023 GCF_001876935.1 Asparagus officinalis | reverse complement strand
GGTGGCCGAGCCACCTATAGGTGGCTCGGTGGCCGCCGAGCCACTTGTGGCCGGCCACCCTGTGCCCAAGGCACAGTGAGGGTAGCCTATAAATAGGCCACCCCCTTGTTCATTTGAGAAGGTTGGATTTTGGAGGAGGCGAAGCCCTGCAGGATTGGAGACTCAGATCTAAAAAAGATCTCAACTTTGGGACATCAAGGACTTGCTCATCCAGATCTGGTGCTCGGCGATCATCAACGTCAAATAAGGCAGGTGTTCGAGAGGATCGGATCTCAGATCTACGTTGCTACACTCCGGATCTAAGCTTGGTCTTAGATCCCGAGACTTGGACGATTGTTTCCTTGGTGAAACAATCCTCCCCGGCTATTATTTCCTTGGTGAAATAATACCCGTTGTACTGCGTAGATCCGACCGGATCTAGATCGCGCGGTGGTCCACGGCAAACAACCCCGGCGCAGGCAAAGAACCCACAAAGCGAGCGACCGCAAAACAGGAGCTCGCGATTCGTTCGACAAACAAGGAAACAAAGTTGTAATTTTCATTTCTTTTCAATTTGATTTTCGTTGTAACCGGATCTTATAAAAAGACCGGATCTTTGTAATCGATAGACTATTACAAGAGTGTACAATAGAATCATTAATGAAGAAAGCAATGGTTTTCCCCGCGAACAATCTGGCGACCACAGTGGGAGCCGATGATCTCGCCAACGAGATCGAAGCGTCGCAGCCACGGATCTTGATCCCAGTCGTGGAGGAGGTCGAATACGAGTTCGATCAGACCAAGTTCGAGGAGTACCTTTCATCCTCGTCTAGATCGACCTCCCCCCGCAAATCCAAGAAGTCCAAGTTCTCCTCCAGGAGAAAAGTTCGTTGGTACGAAGAAGTTGAAGCTACCAACGAAGATCTCGCCCCGTTTGATGCCAAAGCTGCGTCAGATGAGGCTCCACCAATCTCCAACCAGATCAAGCTGGTTCCAACCAATTCCTCCGTCACCAAAGGAGCGGTGACTCTCTCAAAGAGAGCCCGCCAAAGGCAACGCCAACGCTTGGCCAAACAATTCGCCAAAGCGATGGAGTCCACCGACGGAGTCCGCTACAACGCGGGTCTGAAGAACAAGAGAGGCAAACAGCCTCAACAACAGATGAACGGCACCTCTTCCAAGCCGCCAACAATGGAATGGATCCGTGTCAAACGGAATCGTTCGACGCTGGAAGAACGCATCCGCAAACGCCGCGCACTATCAGCGCAGGCACGGGCTCAAGCTGAAGAAGCCCGTAGAAAGCTGCAGCCACCAACTCGCAAAGTCTGGAGGCCAAAGTCTGAAGCGGCAATTCAGGCTAAGGAGCAGCAACTGCAGCCTCCAACCAAAATTCAACCTCCGGCGAACCCAGCTAAGTCGCCGAGAATTCCCATAGCTATTCCGGGAGATCATGCAGAATCCTTCCGAAGAAGAAAGCCAGTCTTGGAGCGCCTCGGTCCAATTCCCGATGAGCGAAGCAAAGCTCCGATCCAAGAACGTTTGGGCCCATTAAGAAAGCCCCGAACGAATCAACACGCTGGGGGTCGCCGCAACCCTCAACGTGACAGAGAAATCAAGGCAACTGCGCGCGCTAATTTGCGCATTGAGGTCCAAGAGCCCGCTGAGAATTCACGCCCAAAA
>NC_033794.1:5796831-5824364 GCF_001876935.1 Asparagus officinalis | reverse complement strand
CAAGGCACTCCTGCTGGGAATCCTCTAGCTCCTGACAATCTCCCAGCTGAACCTATTCTTCCTCTAAGTCTGACGTATGTTCGCGGGGAAAACTGTTTTCTTCATTGAAATAATTGTCATCTTGGATTACAAAGATCCGGTCTTTTATAGATCCGGTTACAACTAAATCAAAGAAAAAAAGTAAAAATTATAACTTTCCTTCTGTGAACAAATCGCGAGCTCCTGTTTTGCGGTCGCTCGCTTTGGTGGGTTCTTTGCCAACGCCGGGGTTAATCCGTGGACCACCGTGCGATCTAGATCCGGTCGGATCTACACGATTATACAGGTATTATTCCACGAAGGGAATAATAGCCGGGAGGGATTAGTCCACCAAGGGAATAATCGCTCGGATCTCGAGATCTAAGACCAAGCTTAGATCTGGAGTGTGATCTCGTGTAGATCTCAGATCTGTTCTTTCTTCCTCTCGAAATCCTGCCTTTTCTGACGTGGATGCTCACCGAGGATCAGATCCGAATGTGCAAGTCTTCAAGTTTTCAAAGCTCCGAGTTCACTCTTCAATCCGGCAGAGTTTCCGCTCTTGAAAGTTCCCCCTTTGAAAATGAACACCTCTAGGCCTATTTATAGGCTCTCAAGACTGTGCCCGCGCACAGAGAAATGTCGGCCACCCATAGGTGGCCGGCACTGTGCCGAGCCACCCATGGGTGGCTCGGCTCTTGGCCGAGCCACCCATTCTTTAACACTTGGCTTGATTCCGAACGTGTATGGATTCATTCCGTTGTTCGCGTGCGATTTGTCGATCTCGTCGCCTCGTTGGTTCGTCGGTTTGTGCCGAGCTATGCTAGGGGACCTATAAGCAATTTTATATGCCTACAGATACCCCCTCCAAAGTATTTCAGTCTCGTTCTTTTATAGAAGAGTCTGGAATACTTTGGATATGATCGTCCCCACCTTTAGTCGGTGTAACGGGACCTTTGGAATGATCTCCGTTCTTGATTCCTTCAATCTTCCAGGCTATTCGGTGCTTTGTCGAATATCTGTAAGAGTTCCGGTGCTGCATTTATTGTCTGACCGTTGTCGGAATTTTAAACTTGGAGTTGATTCCTGATCTTTTAGCTAAACATCGATTGTTGGCGTCGAGTCTTTATTTGCAACGCGTTGTCCGGCGTAGTGTTGTTGAGTTATCCTTAAGAATATTTATAAAAACATATTCTCCAGGAACTTCTCAAACCAAAAATAGGGAATAGTTTATACTCATATACCTTATTGGAGTGATTTCTGTGCCTAAATGAGCTGAACCGGCTTAAAATGAGCCAAAAAAGGCAGTAAATCGGCTCAAAAAATCCTCCGACTCTTCCGAACAAATGGGAGAGGAATGAGTGAATGATGGACTGAACCGTCGCTCGATTTGAAGTCGTTTCGATGCTCGGTTCGGCTTCAATTTGGATTCTGGTTCAAAACCGGTCCGGTCCGGTTCGGTTCGGTTTGGTTCAACCCGGTTCACCCTATAAAAAGGGGTCTTTTTCTTTTTCTTTTCCTCCACCTAGGGCCGGCCCCCCTCTTGCCTCCTTTTTTGCTTTTCTCTTCCCTCGAGCGTCCGATCTCCTTAAAAACTTGATATTCGTCTTAGATCTAGTACTCCTTTTGATCCTTGACTGAAAAATCCTTCGAAACTTTCATTTTTGGAATTTCTCTCAGGCCCCTCGAGCGTGTGGTTCGAGCACTTTCAAGATCTAGTTTTTGTCGGATCCTCGAGCCTTTCCTCAGGTATATCCTTCATAATTTCAACATTTTTTATGCTTTATTCAATTTATGAATTTGTGGGACCACGGGTGAGGGTTCGGATTATAATTTGGCGCCTCGAGCTTATCTTTTAGGGGATAAAAATGTGATCTTTTTTTTTTTTTTAGATCTGACCTCTTGATTTCTTTTGTAGGTCATTATGTCGCGAGTCTCGAGAGGTCGTTCTCCTGCTGCATCGGCTGATGGCGTGCTTCCCTCATATGCTGGTGAGCTACTTTTTTGCAAATTTACAAATTAGTCCTCTTTTTTCTGGATATTCGCAAATTGGTCCCTTTTACCCCCGTTGTTCTCCTTGGTGAGGCAACCGGGAAAAGCCTTGATTCTCCTTGGTGAGGATCGACGCTTTAAAGACGGAAGTTTTACAAATTAGCACTCTTTTTCTGAAAATTTGCAAATTAGTCCTTTTACCCCATTTTGCTCTCCTTGGTGAGGCGATCGGGAAAAGCCTTGATTCTCCTTGGTGAGGATCGACGCTTTAAAGATGGGTTTTGCTTGGTCAAAACCACATCTCATAATAAAGGGGGCGTTTTGACGCTGCATCGTGCTTTATAAGGCAGGGATATATTGTCGATATACCCTATCTTATAAATGCGCAATGTGGCCAAATCGTCTCGCCCTTTATAAGGTAATGACTCTATCTTACCAATTTGTAAGATGAGTTCAATTTCCTTTTATATCTGAAATTAACAAATACTTAACTGCTTGTTTTCAGTGGAATATCCTTCCGGAGCCTTTTCATCGCATGCGGTGAATGGACGTCGTGACGAATATTATTAGACGTCTGATGACTTTTCGCCCATTCCGCTTACTTCTCAGTTTGGTCCGGGCACGTCGCTGGAAGTTGCCCAAGTGGTGAAGGAAGGTGGACATCGAGCCCTTCGCCAGCTGATTACAGATGCGCCTCTCGTGAAGGATGCCGGTTCCGTTCAGTCTCTCAGGAAGACTGACTTCTTGTTCGGCGACTCTACCAGAGATCCCGATGCAACATTTATTGAAGCTGAGCAGTGGCTTTACAAGACTGGCAGTCGTTTCATGTATTTGCTGAAGATTCCTCGACACCGTTCTTTGACTGAGCTCAGGCACCAGGCTGTCAAACGGGAGATGTCGTGGCGTTTGACAGAGGAGCATGAGAGCGTCCACTGCGGCTATATTACTCATCAGGCAGTTCCTGGTTCGAGCCGGGATCACATTGTTGGACTACGTCCTGGAGTACTGGGACTAGATACTCCGCCTCGTAACGAGTTCCTCGCCTCTGCTTCTACCTTGAGGAATCGCCTTGCTAACCTAGGACGGGAGATGCCCGCACCGCGCCACAGATTCTATGGTTGGGTCCATTCTTTGGACAGGTTTTGGTGGGCTCGTATGACGAAGTACGTCTTGAGCCGATGGAGCGAGGAGTTACATGCTTGCGGTCTTTATGCAGCCATTCGGGCCACCATGCATGGTTTGCCTACAAGCGCGAAGCATTTCTTTGCCCTATGCGAGCTTTATAATCCAGATTCCAACACTTTTCTGACCAGACACGGAGAGTTGGGCTTGGCTCTTCATGAGATGCACAAGATTTCTGGCTTGCCCATGGGACAGATGCTATACCAGGAGTACTTTCCCTCCAACCATGAGTTGAGTCAGCTGAAGGATCGCATGCCCGACCGCTACGAGACCTTATGGGACCTCACTTGTCATTATCACATTGCTTTGGCGCAGTCTAAGCCCCTAGCGAAGAGGACCAAAGCAAATGTGAGCCTGAAGCAGTTCGCATCATATTTGTTCAGGAATCTGGAGAGCCATTCTGGTGAAGTTATTTGTGAACTGGCACCGCTGACTCCTTCAGAGGTTAACGAGCTGCTGAAGAAGACTGACGCCCGCTCCTATACCAATAGCAGTCCTGAGAGCGGCTTTCCTGCAGGGACCAAGTTCAGATCATTTTTATTCCATGCGACTGCGCCGATTCGTCCGATGACCCTCCTTGCCGGTTATCTCGCCATCTGGTTGAAGAAATGTGTGGTCCCGTATCAGTCTGGTGACGCTCTGCCACTGGAAGTGCTCTATCCTGCAGTTCAGCTTGCCTACAAGAAGGAACTTTCGCTTCTTCCGGTGATGGTGGCTAACATTCATCGAGGGCTTCGACAGATTTCTGGTGCTTTTACACGGAGAGATAGTGACAAACCGACTCAGATTCCTACCATTAAGGTGGAGCTTCCGTATATTTATTTGATGGCTTGGTTCGTCCTTCATCGTTCTGATGTGATGTCGGTACCGAATGCCATAGACCAGTCTGTTCCCTTTCTACAGCTGCTTGAGAATGGCGAGTGGGAGGGCCGAGGATTCCCTGATATCAGGAGTCAGCTACAAGTCCACAAGTGCTGGGCATTCTCCACTTGCTTTCCCCAGTTCTCCAGCCGGTACGGCGCGTGTTTGATTGATGAGGAGAAGCCGAGGGAGTATAGGACTTATTTGGATATGGGCTGCTTTAATTGGCTAGTGAACATTAGGCCGGGTTACCTGACTTTCCGGGTGGGGAATCAGTGTTTTATAGAGCCGTATCTACCTTGCCGATTCCCCCGCCAGTTCGGTTATGACCAGCTTTATGTAGGGAACCCGCGCCAGCAGCTTCGGGCTCATGGAGGTCTGGTGGACGGTCTTCGTGCATGGTTGTGGACCGTGACTGGCTGCACTGGTGCTAGGTTCAGTCTCCCGGGTACTGAGCGGCAGTTGAACCTCACTTTCTTGAGCTGCAAGTGGTTGCTAGCAGCTAATAAGACTGTCCCTGTGAAGCCTATCGAAGAGTTGATGGCCGAAGAAGCCTCTCAGATTGATTCTCGTGCGATCCGGGACAGTGCTCGGTCACAGAGGGCTCAGGGCAAGACCCGCCGACTTGATGCAGAAGGTCACAGGGCCTTTAGTTCTGCTGGAGAGGCTTCAGGCGGAGATCCCGAAGATTACGAGGCAGATTTGGAGCAAGGTTAGTCACCTATCTTTCTTTTTCCCTGCATTTCCAAATTGCTATTTCTGACCACTATTCGATGTTTCAGGGACAGCGATCAACAGTGACGACGAATTCCGTCCTTTTACCCGGGCCAGACCTTCGATTGCTGTCCGTGCTGATAGGCGAAAAAGATTAGCCCACAAGCCGCATGCAAATTCACGAGCATCTGAGATGGACTTGGCTGATGAGGATCCTGTTAGTGACGGAGGTAACGTCTATTCTATAGATCATTTTCTTGATCGTTTAGAACTTCTGGCTCATGCTTTCCCATCCTATGCAGGATATCGTGAGGAAGGCGAGATGAGTCCCGATGATTGTGCATCTCCTGGTGAGCCTGACTCACCGCACCAGGTAGAAAAGCCTGCAGAGACCGCCCATGTTGGGGAGTCTGTCAATGAAGGACCCAGTTCGGTGATTCCAGGTACATCTTCAAGAGGTAACTTGCCTCTATTGGCCATAGTTTCCTTCCTCCTCCTTCATACTTATATCTTTTTATGTCAGATTTTTCGATTGATGACTTCGATGGGGAGGGCCTGCCTATGGACACTTCTATGTTCAGCTTCATGTATGACTCTCCTCAGATCGATGGCCAGCCGCCTCAGGATATGTTTCCTGAGTCTGTACTCCCTCAGACTCCCGGGAACGGTTATTTTGAAGGTGCGTGCCTCTTCTCAAGCTAACTATAGGACTAGCCAATTCCTTGACTAATGCAACTATAATATGATGTTTCTGTTTTGTGCCTAACAGGGGCTTTTGTTGAGGCTGACCCTGTTGAGCCGGCTGTACGACCAACTCCACCAGTCGATGCAGCTACAGTCCTTACATCTCCACCACCCCCAGTGACTCGAGGGGGAGGAGGTATAATTTAATTAACTGAGCAAAGCCATTCATTTCCTTATTGAGGCTTTTGACGAATTTCTCTTCTTTGTGTAGGGCTTCCTTCTCAGCTTCATGTCCTCGTTAAGGAGTTGTTATCGGGGAATGACCCTGAGAAGATCATCATCAGCGTAGAAGTCCGCTCTTATTTCTCCTCCCTGACTGCTATAATTGGCAAACTCCTCCACGACGGACTTTCTCTTCGCCAATTTAAGCCCTACCTCGATTCCAAGATAAATTTGATTAGGGACATAGGATGTCCGGATCTGGCGACGGCTATGGTTGATGACCTTGATCGCTTAGAGCGTGAGCTTCAGATGTTTCATGAGCTCCGGGATACAGGTGCCTCTTCATTCGTTGCTGCCGAGTTGGATGCTCGCTTACAGACATGGCGCAGTACTCGGATGGTTGCCGAGCTCGAGATTCAGGTGCAGCGGGGCCGCATAGATCGAGTTGAGGCTGATCTTGCCACTAGATCATCTTCCCTTGAGGAGCTTGATTCTCAGATAGATCAGCTCCGACGAGAACTCCGTGAGAAGGAAGACACAAAGATGCAAAATCAGCAAGCACATGCTGCTTTATCTGATGAGCTGAAGTCCTTGAAGCAGACACTGGCTGAGACAGAGGAGGTTGCTGTGAGGACTTTAGCCGCGAACGAAGAGTCTGTCAGAGCTGCCCGCGTTACAACATCAAAAACGCCAAGGTCGATCCCCGCGTCTCAAAGCAGCAAGTTGAACGCGAGCGACCCTCGCGTTCGTAGGGATTCAACTAACGCCGACCCCCGCGTCGCCAAGCCACAATCCAAACGCGGGCGACCCTCGCGTTCGTAGGGGTTCAACCAACGCCGACCCCCGCGTTTCCAAGCAGGCAACAAGCTAAACGCGAGCGACCCTCGCGTTCATTGGTGTTCAGCCAACACCCAACCTCGCGTCTCAATTCTAAGAGGCGAAGTTAGGGTCCTGAACGCTAACGTTGGCGTTTGACTCATTCAACATGAGTTGAACGGTTCTAAAACCGTTTCCCACGATTTAAGGGCGGTTACACCCCACTTAGGAGAGATTTAAGGGGCGGTTTTCACCCCCTTAATCCTCTATAAATAACTGAAGATCAATTCAGTTCAGGGGCGGTTCGGTTGGAATTTTTGGCTCGGATCAACCACCGAAGGTTGGCATTTATTCGGAGCTGAGACTTGGCAGCAAAGGGAGAGATCGGCAATAGGAGCTTCTTCAATCATCGGATCTGGAAGCATTCTTCAGCAACCGAGATCCAGAGGCTTTGATCCTTGGCTTATTAACCGAACTTTCGGTTCAAATCAACTCTTTCATAGAGTTTCAAATCGGTTCAAATCAACTCTTTTACAGAGTTCTTCTAAACTCGTTCTGAGTTCTCAAACTTGCCACGCAAGTTCTCCACAACGTCAAATCGTGAGGAGAAGACATCGTTCCAGTGAATCAAGACGTGCGGATCGTCAACGGAGAGCAAACTCGACGCGAGCATTCGAGGGAGGCACTCCATCGCCACCGTGAAGAACCCAGTTTTAAACAAAGGGGAAGAACCAATTTCGTTCTCCTCTCTTTTGTAATCGAATTGTAATCGGAATCAAAGAAATACAAAGTCAAATTTTCTTTATTCTCTTCTTTGCAATTTTCCCTGCATACAAAGGGGAAACAAAAAGAACTCCGGTTCAACAGGAATCTCCACCAGGAACACGGGGAGTCGAGCAATCCAGAGCCAGTCTTATTCAGGCGAGCTTAAAGCTTGAAACCTTCAGGCGAGCTAAACTCCTTTGCAGGTGGGGTTGCTCTTCAGGTGAGCTTCAGAACATGCTACGAAGAACAGGTCGTAACTTTCAAACCGTAACTCGGAATTAGACGAATTATATATGAAAATCGTCTATCTCGACGAGACGGGGCCAACCAAACACCGAAGGAGGTTTGTCGCCTCCGTTTCGCTAAATTCCTTACGGTTTGAGAGATACTAGCGTTTTTCCCTTTTTTGCTCTTTCAGGTGAGGTTTTAGCAGTCTTATTCTTAACTTCTCTGATAGGGATTAAAAGTAATTTTTTATTGCCTACATATAGGTATAGCTCATGAAAAGTGAATTTGCAAATGGGTTAGAATGAATAAAAAGGGCCCAAAATCATAGGTTAGAACACCCGAAATCGTGAATTTTGAACTTTGTGAAATTATTCTCCATAGACTGAAAATGACTAAAAATGGCCAAAAATTATTGGTTACAACTCATGAAATCGTGAATTCTAGACTCTGAAAGTTTTTCCTTTAGGTCAAAATGATGAACGAAAACAAACAAAAATCAAGTTACAACTCAAAAACATGAATTTTAGACTCCGCAAAATTATTTGTTCATCGGTTGAAATGACTGAAAATGGCCAAAAGTATGAATTATAGCTCACGAAATCTAAAATTTTGATCACCATAAAATTATTTATCCAATCAGTTGAAATGACTAAAAATGGCCAAAATCATAGGTTACAGCTCACGAAATTGTGAATTTTGATAACAGCGAAATGTTTTGCTAATAAGTCAAAATGACTAAAAATGGCAAAAAATATAAATTATAGCTCATAAAATTATGAATTTTTAACTATGCAAAAAAAAATTCCTTAGGTCACAATTAACAAAAATTGACAAAAATCATGGGTTGTAACTCATAAAAACATGAATTTTGAACTTCGTGAAATTATTTGTCAATGGGTTGAAATGACTAAAAAGACCAGAAATTATGGGTTATAGCTCACCAAATTGTGAATTTTGATCATCGCAAAATTATTTATCCAATTGGTTCAAACTGCTTAAAATGGCCAAAATTCATGGGTTTATAGCTCTTGAAATCGTGAATTCTAAATTCTACAAAAAAATTCACTTGAGTGGAACAAAAAAAATGGACAAAATTTGTGGGTTATTGCTCATAAGAACATGAATTGTGGACTCCTAGAAATTATTTTCTAATTAGTCAAAATAATTAAAAATAGTCAAAAATCATGAGTTATTGCTCACAGAATATAGACTTTAGGTCATTGTGAGCTTATTTATCCAATTGGTTAAAACGACTAAAATGTCCAAAAATATTGGGTTATAGCTCACACTATTGTGAATTTTAGCAACTACGAAATTATTTGTCAATAGGTCGAAATGACTAAAAATAGCAAAAAATATTGGGTTATAGTTCACGATTTACCTTAGAAAGTTGTGAATTTTTGGTATAATGAAATTATTACCAATAGGTCTAAAAAACTTAAAATGCCATAAATGATCGGTTACAGCTCATGAAATCATGATCTCTAGACTCTGTGAATTTTTCCCTTTGGTCAAACTGAATAAAAACAAACAAAAATTATGAGTTTTAGCTCATGAAAACATGAATTTTAAACTCCAGAAAGTAATTCGTTAATGGGTCAAAATGACTAAAAATGATCAAAAGTAATTAATGCTCATGAAATCTAGAATTTTAGCCAAAGCAAAATTATTTATCCAATTGGTCGATGCGACTAAAAATGGCCAAAATGATGGGTTATAGCTTATAAATTGTTGAATTTTAGCAACAGCAGAATTTTTTTTCAATGAGTCAAAATGACTAAATAATAAAAAAAATTATGGGTTGTAGCTCATGAAATCACAAATGTTGAATTATACGAATTTTTTTCCCTTGAGTAGCAATCAATGAAAATTTATAAAAAGCATGGATTATAACGTATAAAAACATGAATGTTTGAGTTCTGTGAAATTATTTTCTAATGGGTCAAAAGGATAAAAAATGCTAAAAATTGTGTGTTATAGCTCACGAAATTATAAAGTTTGGCAACTGCAAAATTACTTGCCAATGGGTCGAAATAAAATGGCCAAAAATTATGGGTTATAGCTCATAAAATTGAAAATTCTTTACTCTGCAAAAATTTCCCCTTGGATCGAAATGAACAAAAATGGACAAAAATTATGAGTTATAACTCACGAAAACATGAATTTTAACTTCACGAAATCATTTGTGAATGGGTCGGAATGACTAAAAATAGCCAAAAGTCATAGGTGCTCATGAAATCTAGAATTTAGCAACCACAAAATTATATATCCAATTGGTCGAAATGATTGAAAATGACCAAAATCATGGGTTATAGCTCACAAAATTATGAATTTTGACAATAGCAATTTTTTTGTTAATGGGTTAAAATGGCTAAAATGACAAAATTATGGACTATAGCTCATAAAATCATAAATGTTGGACTCTATGAAATTTTTTTCCTTGGGTCACAATCAACAAAAGTTGACAAAAATCACGGGACTCATGAAAATATAAATTTTGAATTCCATGAAATTATTTTTCAATAGTCAAAATTACTAGAAAGATAAAAAATTGCACGCTATAGTTTATAAAATCGTGAATTTTGGCCACTTCAAAATTATTTATCAAATTGGTCAATACGACAAAAAATGGCCAAAAATTCATAGGTTATAGCTAATAAAATCGGGAATTTTGGACTTTGTGATATTTTTCCCCTTGGATCAAAATGAACAAAAAATGAACAAAGGGCATGGGTTATAGCTCACGAAACCATGAATTTTGGACTCTGTGAAACTATTTGCTAAGGAGTCGAAACGATTAAAAATGGCAAAAAATCATTGGTTATAGCTCACAAAATTTATAATTTTGACTATCGCGAAATTATTTATCGAATTGGGTAAAATAATTAAAATTGTCAAAAATCATGGGCTATAACTCATGAAGTTATGAATTTTAGCAACCACGAAGTTATTTGCCAATGGATCGAAATGACTAAAAATAACCAAAAATCGTGGGTTATAGCTCATGATTTAGCTCATAAAATCATGAATTTTGGTCACCGCGAAATTATTTACCAGTGGGTCGAAACGACTAGAAATGACCAAAAACCTGGGTTATAGCTAATGAAATTTAGAATTTTGGCCACCATGAAATTATTTATCTAATTGATCAAAACGACTAAAAATGTACAAAAACCATGGATTATAGCTCATGTAATTGTGAATTTTGGACACTAGTTAATTTTAGAGATTGTTTGAGCCAAACAACGCGCTATATTGAGTGAGTCCACGGCTTACACCATCCCAACAGGCTCGCGGACCCGGGGCGTGGCAAACAGAGTGGAGATTTCCGGAGTAGGAGGCGGCAGCAACAATCTCACGCTAGATATCCGTGGTATATGAAAACTTTTTAGGGACTTCTCTAAATTGTTTATGGGTAAGAAGTGATTAATTCTGTATAATGCAGGGGGTAATGCAATTAACCTATTATTTATTGCGTTTGTTAGAATGCTATATTACTACTGGGTTTTTTTTTTTTTTTTGAGTTTATGATTCAGAGCAGAGAACACGAAATATACGGCAAATGTATATCAGATGTGATATCATTAATATATCCTGAAATGAAGAACAAAATACATGCTATTCATGCTTAAGAATACTATTAATATTTGTATAGCAGAAATTTCCGGATTTTGTTGGTTCAAATGCCTAGGGTGAGCATAGTTTGAGCGGAAATTTGTGTGCGCGTGTGCACACATGCGCGCGGTCGTAGATTGAAATGTATAGAGGATAGAGATGTAAAATTAATTTGCACCTGTGCAGTAGTCCTAAATAAAAAATAATAACTTTCTCCCCTAAGTGAGCTATACGCATTCATTGATATTGTTGTTAAAAATGAAGAATATTAGTATAAAATCCGAAAATAAAAAGTCAGAAAACTAGGCCTGAATGGGAGAAGTCGTGATTTCAATGCCCTAGAAGATTGAGGACATGCCTATCGCCCTGGCGCAGTCAATCCTCTCTCCCCTAGCGGTAATAACCCCCGGTTCGGCCGGCCTCTGTACTCGAACAAGAGTAGCAAAGCTTAAGCTCTGACGAAGAACGTTGAGCAAAAGAAAAATAGTAACACAATAGCCAAAATAATTTAGAACGAGAGAGCTTGGTTTGAGATGGAAGAGAGGAGATTGAGGCCTTCATAGACGTTGCTCATCCCGCACATCTATTGCGCCTGTTACCCAAATATCGCGTAACTCCCCGCGCCATCTGCGCATCCGTTACGAACGAGTCAAAAGATAAAACGGAAAAATTAAAGTTTTGAGATCCAAAAAGATGTGGGCGGTGTGGCGAGGCGCGCGTGCGCGTCGCGATGTGGCGTGCGTGCGCGCGTGTGTTATGCAAAGCCCACAAAACCCAAAACACTATTCAAAGCCCAATAAGGGGTGTTCCAATATAAACCGCTTACTATTCATCTCAATTTTCAATGTGGGACTATGCACAAAGGCAAGATTGTCTTTTCATGAACAACATAGCCAACAGATATTTCATACCATTTCAATTTTTTCTTGCAATTGCAGAATGTTCCTTTCAACCGTCAAGAGATCGAGAGTGCTGAAGGGCTCTGAGCTTTCAACAGTAGCTGTAAGCTATGTAGCACGAACACGGATCCGACACGGCCATCCGACAAGCCGACACGAGGCAAATCCTAAAAAATACATAGGATACGTGTGTTCGACACGTGTGTTCGACACGGACACGACACGACACGGCTTCATGTTATGTGTATTCGTGCTTCATAGGCTGAAAGTTGACAGAACTCCTAAATTCATTTGTATATAGTCTATTATCTTATCTACTTACAAAGAGATCAACCAATTCATTCATTGTAGTTACTTGTTAATTATAGTCTGAACGGTTTTTTCGCCCCTCTTTATTTGATCTCCAGGTGGGAGCAGTTAGCAGGAAAAGAACAGCTATTGAGTGCTGAATTAAGTAAAAGATGAGGGTCTTCTTCGTTTGAGTCATGATTTTGATTTATTATTCTACTACTGCTAAAACTATATGAACAGCACAGTGTACCATATGTAAATGTATATGAAACTTATGATATTTTGGTTGTATTGTTGTAATGGATATGACATGATGAAATTGTTTTCATATTTTGTTCCTATTCCTCTATATATTCGTATATTCACCTCATATGGGAACTTCTGACCTTATTTTTTTCTCTCTTTATATGGTTTCATAGGGTACGTCAAGAATATGGTTTATGTTTCCATTCTGTTTATGCTCAAAGAGTCATACAAGCAGGCATAGATCTTTTTGAGAAATGCAAAGACCTCTTTTCCTTTTTTTTTTCTTTTTTTTCTTTTTTTTTCTTTTTTTTTCCTTCTAAAGCAAAGGTAGAGATCTTTTACAACGTCTACACCTTTTAGAGCACAAGAACGCATGCTTGGTCAACAATATATATAGTTTGTTAACGAAAGCAAGTTAAAAGAATCAAGTAAATCTAAAAATGAGATTTCAACTATGACAATGGCTATTCAACTGCACATGAATTTGAACCTAGACTGAAGCCTTGAACATCATCTTGCTCTAATGCCGTTATGTGAGAACAAAAGAGGAAAAGAAACCAACCTATGTCATTGGTTTTACAGACAAAGCAAAAGTCTGTCAACTATTGAGCCAGGGCTAACTCCTGCACAACCAAACACTAAGGAGTTTTGAGTATGATAAGCGAGAATATTACATTGTTTGGTTGCTTTCCTCATGTCAGCTAATCTTATCTGAGGGGAAAATAGATAGTAGATAATGTTTCTTGGATAATTTATGACCTTAAGCAAGAAGAAATTTTGATCAGTATACTAATCTCCCAAAAAAATTTTGAACGTGACAAAAAGATCATCGCCCTTGAAAAATAGGAAACTTCCAATTTAAGGTCACCCGAAGGAGAAATAGTAACCAAATATCAACATCTTCTCCCTAATCATATAATGTTTTTCATCCTCATGTGATTGTATAATTGTAGGTAAGCTGGTGAGATTCATTGTACCTGTGAATAGATCTTTCTCATGATGATAGAAGATATCATAGTGTCGGCACTATAAGTAGAGACCTTCACCTACTTTTTACCTGTAAGAAGCTCAACATGAGATAGGAAGTACACTTTGTGTATCTACTTAATATGTAAAGGTTCTGGCTAACAAAGCAATATATAAAACTGAGAAAAGTCTGCTGCCCTCTATAAGACTATCTTGTTAGTCGAATCGCATGAACAGTTATTCATACAAGGGAAAACGTGAATATACCGAATATTACAACTCATGATGTTCGTAAATTAGTGAAAAGCAGAATTAGTAGACAACAAATACTAGCAAGACATAATAAAGAAGGGGTTTTCTAATAAGTGACACTTGCACATTGGATAAATAGATAACTGGCAATATAAAGAAACATTACGGACTTTCAGAGTGTTTTTCTTCAGTTTTTCTTTTTATTTTCCCCCTTTTCAGAAAGGAATTTACAAGACTTTGCTGACCCACAAATACAACATATCCAATCTCAGTATCTCATAGTTCATAAACATTGAAAGGAACAGAAAACGGAAGAATTTCGACTCATAACACTCTTGACGCCATAATAGCTGTGTAATCTGTTGTTACCATGTGTTCCAGTACCATAAAGAGCCAGTCACTAACATTTCTGATCAAATTATTGGCATAAGCATTCAAATTCTCTTTGAAGCATACAACTCCCTTCATACTTCTCCATATTAAGCACGTGCACATGGAAACAGCTATGTACTTATCGCATCCCTGCATATAAACCTTCTACCCTAGACTATGTTGTTTAGAGCCCATGGTCTACCCCAATTACCATCTACTAAATCGATCAAGAAGAAGGATGTCAAGGATGTCAATGTACATGATCAGAATCTGTCTTTTGAGGAAAAAAAAATTAGAGCTGTACCTCCTTGTACTGGACCGCATTTCCCGAGATGACTCAACATAGTGGCACATGATGTCCTGTTCATGTTCCCCTCGCCAAATGGAAGTCCCTAAAGGCACATAAAATTAAGATAAATTTAGATGATAAAACGGTAACAATTTCATGTACAAAAGACTAGGTGTCGTGCTAATTAAATGCTACATACAAGCCATAAGATTTTGCATAGCCCCAAAAGATTGAACAATCTCTCAAGCATCACCTAGAGATGCTACTGATCGCACCAAATCCTCATATTTAATTGATACATGAACAAATACAATATTATCTACATCAATTCTATAAAATCATTCACCTGATCATAATTGTATGTACGTACGTACGTACGTACACACATACACACATGCACACATACACACATACATACATAATATAGAGCAAAACTTGTGTCAACTTAAGTGGATAGCAAAAAGTTGTCCACCAAACTTTTTAGCCACTCATATTGCCTAAGGATCCTTGCATGATATGAAAAGGTTTTTTATATTAATAAATGAGTGGCTAAGAAGTTTGGTTCATTCGTGTGAACGCCTTTGAAGCCTGTAGCTTCAGCCCCATACCATCCACGCCTAAGGCGCGATGTACATTGTGACTTCGTGCAGCTCATCTCTACAAGCTGAAATGACATTTGGCTGACCTCACCATCACTGAAGGCAGGAATCCACATGACCCTTTTCTTTGGATCAAGCTTTCTCATGGTATTTAGAAAACACACCATGGCTGCAAAGTAGTCAGCGCTTGTTAAGCCTATTCTCAAGTAGAAATTTCCTAAAGGTTATATTGAAAGACTTTGGAATTTCAAACTGCAATGACATTTCTTGGTTCCTTCAATTGTGAGGGAAGAATAGAAGAGGCTTAGTTTTTGAAAAGAGGCTAGAAATTGGGAGAGGGAAAGAAGCTTGTTATATAAGATTTACATATGGAAATGGATGTGCAGTGTAGATTTATTTATAGCTGTGGCATAAATTATGAAGGTCAATATTATTTTTCAAAGGGCACCAGAAGTTTCAATGTACATAGAAAACTTGATGGTTTGGTTAGCATAAATTCAAGCATTTGTTTCATATATTTGAAATACTACGAAATTTGAAATTATTCAGTGAATTGTGACACAGGTATAAGGGAAGGAGCCAAAAACAGATTGTATGAATCTACCTGGCCCCAAAAGACTAAAATATTACTAGACACGTAAAATTAAGATAAAGTCAGATTACTAGATAATAATAAACTGATATGCGAAAAGAAAACATAAAATATTGGGCATAGCCCCAAAAGATCTAAGAAACATCACCTAGAGATGTTGCTGCTAACATATCACAAACATTTACAGTATGTATCTCACACAAATCATCCTATTTAATCAATACATGAACAAATAAAACATTACCTATATCAAATCCTTAAAATCATTCACTGATCATAATAGTCAAAGATACCAAATCCTATAAACATTAATAGTAGCATGGATACATATAATAGATAGCGAATCATCATACATGTATATATCAGCCTGTAGGTGGGTAAAAGTTGGGTCTCGATGCGAGATTTGTATTGGTAAGAATGTTTGTTACAAATCAATGAAATCAAAGATTTATAACAAAAGTGGAGAGAGGGCTCTCCTTGTTTAACGTGGGTTCTTCGGTAGCGAGAGGACACCTCCCTCGATGCTTGTGTCGAGTTTATTTCCCTTGGATGATCCGATCGAAGTTGTGGTTAAGCTTCAGTACGCAGTAGAAGCTCCTGGGTGATTGAGTTCGATTAATACCCGAGCTTGATAACTATCAAAGCCGAATGCTTGGAGAATGCTAATATGCATGAGTTTGCAAAGAGCCAAGAGTCTCAAATCTGAGAGTTCAGATTGAGTCCGCTTCAACAATCCAAGCAAAAAGCTAGGAAAGTTCTACCAGACAAGCCAATGAGAGAGCATCTGCTTGAAGAGCCTTGGAGATGCCAAGCTTTCTTGAAAAATATTGTCAGTCGAACCTTTCCAGATAGGCCTCTGTTGAACCACTCCTCGCTGACCTCTTTCATGTTGGCAAAGAGGTCCTATAAATAGGCAAGGGATGGCATATGGGTTATCCCTTAATTTATGATATGTGACCACTAATAGGAGTAAGGAGTAGCATACTCCCTCTATAGCTATGGGATGTGACCACTATAGGGGTGATGGGAGTCATGCCTCATTACCCAGGACGTGAGAAGTGGGTAGACCCACTCCCACAAGCAATCAGCCACTTGCACTATTCAGGCGAGACTAACAAGCTTGTAGGTGAGCTTGAGAGTTGCTTGAACATTCAAGCAAGCTTGCATGCGAGCTTGGAGAACATACGGGGTCAGCTGGCGGGCCCCTCGAGCGTGTGAGCTGGCGTTCATTGGCAAGCTAGGTTCGTGCGGGCGAACTTACTGTAGGCGAGCTTGACTCGTGCAGGCGAGCAAGGTATTCAAACGAGGTCGAGCTCGTGCTGGCGACCTCGATAATCAGGCGAGCTTGTCTCGTGCTGGCGAGTCAAGCAAACAGGCGAGATTGACGAGGTTTGACACGTGCAAGCAAGAGGTCCTATAAATAGGCAAGGGATGGCATATGGGTTATCCCTTAATTTATGATATGTGACCACTAATAGGAGTAAGGAGTAGCATACTCCCTCTATAGCTATGGGATGTGACCACTATAGGGGTGATGGGAGTCATGCCTCATTACCCAGGACGTGAGAAGTGGGTAGACCCACTCCCACAAGCAATCAGCCACTTGCACTATTCAGGCGAGACTAACAAGCTTGTAGGTGAGCTTGAGAGTTGCTTGAACATTCAAGCAAGCTTGCATGCGAGCTTGGAGAACATACGGGGTCAGCTGGCGGGCCCCTCGAGCGTGTGAGCTGGCGTTCATTGGCAAGCTAGGTTCGTGCGGGCGAACTTACTGTAGGCGAGCTTGACTCGTGCAGGCGAGCAAGGTATTCAAACGAGGTCGAGCTCGTGCTGGCGACCTCGATAATCAGGCGAGCTTGTCTCGTGCTGGCGAGTCAAGCAAACAGGCGAGATTGACGAGGTTTGACACGTGCAAGCGAGTTTAACTTGTGCTGGCAAGTCAAGCAATGCAAGCGAGCTTCACTTGGCCTCTTGAATGCAGGCGAGCATGACTTGTGATGGCAAGTCAAGCAATGCAAGCGAGCTTCGTTGGCCTTCTGCTTGCTTGGCCTTTTGCTTGCTTTGAGCACACAGGCGAGCTCTAATGGGTGAGGTTTGAGCTCTCTTGTATAAAGGTAATTTTTATTGCCTACACAGTCTTGGCCTGCAAACCATTTTTCAAATCACATAAAGGGTGCATATAACCTACAAGGATAAAAATAATAATAATAATAATAAAACATCTTCTAAATTTTTACTTACCGAATGCAGTGCAACATTGTGAAGCATCAACCAGGTCGATTTCATTCCTCTTAATGGATCCGAAACCCGCAGCTTCAGCTCTACACCATCCACGCCTAAGGTGCGATGTACAACGTGTTTTCGTACAACGCATCTCTACACACTGAAAGGACATTTGGCTGACCTCATCAATAATGAAACCAGGAATCCAAATGACCCTTTGCTTCAAATTAAGCTTTTTCATGGTCCTCAGCAAATTGGAATAACATTCTTCTCGGGTTTTTTTAATTGAGATGAAGGATGGAGGAGGGGTTTGATTTTAAAGAGAGGTTAGAGCTTCGGCATTCTAAAAACAATCGATGCATGAATAATGGGTATATTATGAATATTTTTGGTCCTTAAAACGGAAACAAATGGTTGAACGAAGGTGGTAAAAATTGTATGTGAATTAAGTATATTACAACACTTATTCTAAAAATGTTTGTAGATGAATAGTTCCATAAAATGTTTGTAGATGAATAGTTCCATATTTCTTGTTGGCTCAGATTTTTATTATGTTACCTTACTACCTTATGACTATATAACAATATAGTTCAAGCAAACCATTTTATAAAGATATGTGAAAAGCAATTTTTTAAGGACAATACATGTGTATGTATATACATATAAATACATAATATGCACACACGTATAAGTCAATCCACTGACACATGCTGGATACTAGATCTGAGATGTCACTTTATTTAGAAAAATGAGATAGAAGCAGTGAGGTCCACACCTTCCTATGTGAATAGCAGGGTGGCCTCACCACAAGGTTATACCTTAGTAGCTCATTTATCAAAACGAGGATGCACACTCGCTCACACAGACAAACCGTACCCAGCCATCCCCACATACCCACACACTAATATATGTGGTATAGTAGACAGAAGATATCAGCTCATTTAACTAAGAGCTACTTGGAGATAGGAGTGTGAGGTCCACCTATTCTTGTGTATACGCATGCGCCGGCGGGCGGACATGTGGGTTCACTTGCGTTCGTGCATGGGTAAGTGTGGGGGTGTGTGGGTCTGTGCGTGCTTGCGTGTGTGTGTGTGGGTGTGCTCACGCACACACAACAAAGATTGTGCATTCTCTTCAAAGACCATACTAGGTACATTAATTCCAACAATAAGATTCTTCCCAAGAACATAAAATTTGGCCCGACGTTACCGTACTACATATCACAAATTTTTAACATGCGGGTTTCTAACTCAAAGAACATGTCATGGTTTTCAATCACTCTCTATCAGTTGAAACAAACATCTTGGTCGTTTTTTTCCCCAAAAAGGTAACAACACGCTTTACAATTTTCAAAAGTTTCGAGCAAAAATTAAAAAAGTAGTCTGAAATTCCACGGAAAGTTGCACCAATTGGCATGTTATTGCCGATATTTACTAATCTACGCACAATTCACCATAAAAAACAGCATACCGTGGAAAGCAGAGCACAAATCACGATCTGAAACCGATATCTCGCACTCCCTCGTACAAACCCACCAAGTGTTCGACAAAATGCGTCAAAGAAAAACCCTAGCTCCGCGTCGCTCTCCACTTCCTTCTGTTGAGCCGATGACTATCGACGCCGTTTGCGGCTAGGCTCCCCGACTTGAAAAATTGATGTTGGCCCCACGATCTCCGCCGTCGAAGTTGACGGAGTGGAAATCTGTGGAGGCGGCGGCGGCGATCTCACGCTGGATATTTATATGCGTATATGAGGACTTCCAAAATTGAATTAAGCCCCCAATAACTTTGCAGAAAACGCCCATTATATTTTGGGTAAATTTAACTAAAACCCCAACAACCTTTAAAATGCCTTTTTATATTGTTTTTTGGCTCTAGTTTGTGGGAGTTTTCTCCAAAACGCGAAAATTTATTGGGGATTTCTGCAATGCCAAAAGGTTATTGGGGGGTTTTGCGCGATTTTGGAAGTTATTGGGTTTTACTGAAAGTTCCTGGGGATTTAGTGTAATTTACCCATACAGAAACATAGGATGCCATGTTTAATACAGGTTTTTGTGCAGTTCACGGTTTTGAGCAGATAATATTTGTGCAAGTTTGAAATTTTTATCTGTTGAAGTATTGTTTGCTTTAGTTTTTTATTCGTGCGTGCACATGGTATTGTGTGAAGAATGTGTAAACAGATTATTGAAAGCAAGCACGTACGGAATGGTTAAATTCATTCAAATGGATTCTGATAGGATGTCTACTGCTTTTAGCTGAAATTTGTATGCACAAACAAATTTGAAACTATGGCTTGAAGAAAGAGATGTAAAATTATTTTGCACCAAGCAGTAACTCTAGAGGTCTATACACATGAGATCATTGGATTTTTCCTTGTGTAAGACACAGTAAAATTGTCCTGCCAAGCAAAATTGGTAATTGATAGTAGAATCATCATCCTCTGTTCTCTTAAGCAAAAAACAGAGCAAAAACCTCTACAAGAAGCAGAAACCAGAACGATACCATTAAAACTCCCCTGGTCTTATTATCAAATGGTCAGGAGAAAATAGAAACGGCCACAGAAAGAACATATAAGAAAATGGGGAGAAAAAAAGAGAGAGGGGGGGAAATTACATAAACAAAATTTACTCTTAAGCTGCGCTCTGCAGGGCTACAAAACTCCTGCAATTTATACATCTTTGTGAGACCAATACCGATGACTTCCTCCTCATCTGCTCCCTTATAAATAATGAGAAGGAACAAATATAAAAATAAAAAAGCCTCCCCCCAGCTCAAGACTCGTTGAGATATTGAGAGTGAGAGGCTGCAAGGAGAGAGGCTCCAATGCCGGAGCCATCATTTGCATGGGTAACTATAACATTCTTTGCTACCTCATCTCCGAGCATCTCAGCAAGAGTGCTCTCCAGACACTTGCTGAATATTGTGTAGTGCTCATAGAGCCCTCCGTCCATTGCAATCACCGTCCTCTGCTTGGTGTCTCGGCCCTGCTTCTTTAGCATTCCCACAAGTCCGGCAGCGGTCAAACGGGCCCCACGCTTGGCAATTATATCGCATATGTTTACGATGGTTTTTCTTGTGTTTAAGGAGGTATTAGTTATCTGAGATTTCAGAAGATGTTGGTAGAATTTGAATCAGGATTTTTTTTTTTTTGTTTAAAGATGAGATCTTTGATAGAAATTGAGAGAACTTACCCCGAATACATCCCTTAATTTATCAGCGACAACTCTCAGGTCGGATGATGAGTCATGATGCATGGCAGACATGACAGGAGTCCTGCATGACGTGTCAAGGAAAATGTAATAATGGTAGTACAATATCAGATTTTCATAGCATACCAGTTGTGCAAGGAATAAATTCCTAAGATGTTTTTACCTATTCCTAACATTGAACAAGGGGCTAGCAGGACTACTGTGGACAATAACAATCCTGTCAATGCAGTATTCACCCTAGCAACAAGACGGACTTGATGGTTAAAGCAACTAGTCAGTGTGTTATGTTCAGTGCATACATTTCAGTAAATCAAATCAAGTTGTTACGTACATCACTCAATTCTCACTAAAATCAGCATAAGGGCGTCGCTGGAGCTGGATGTTGCTCTCGTCCCCAGTTCTCCCAGTTCCACGGAGTACAAACCGTAATTAGCCCACAATAAACACCGACTAAATGATAATAGACTTTGGCTCAGCAAAGAGCAATGTAAACACAAGCAAATTAACTAGACATGTAACCTTGCTAAATTATCTCCACTGCATCAACTTTATTTCCAAAACAGTGTAAATAACTATATTTACTTTCTTTCACTTTATCTTCACAAGCTCTCTTCATGTAGAGAGCCTTAACAAGACAGTACCTTCCAAAGATATCAATTAAATAAAACAAATGAAAAAACTAACTAAAATACGTCCAAGTTTTTGCCTGACATACCGTAATGTAAATGGAACTTGAAGTTTGGGGGGAACATTATCACCAAAAAAGGAAGCTTCTTCAGCCAACCTCCAGAGTACTCTTCTTACAATGTCTCCAAGATACATTCCCGAAGTTAATTTCTCAAAGATCTAGATTCCAGAAAGAAAAACTTGAGCTTGCAGCATCAAAGGTAATCATAAAATTTAGCAATTATCAATCTCGTCAAGAGATAAGATAAAAGTGTTACTTGTTCACCAGGATTCAAACTTTCAGTATCCAATGCTAGATCATACTCTGTCAATGGCAGATGAGATGACCGGAAATTTCCCCATTCCGTGTTGATTACCTACAACGACAGTATTCTAAGTTAAATACAAGCTGTTCATAGAACATCCACACAACTAGATGAGATGATAATGAAACAGTTAAACATTGACTATGTTCTGTCAATATCAACTGTGGCCTAAAGATATTGAAGAAGAAACAGCAACTAGAAAAATGCTTACCATGTCTCCAGATTTAGGTAGGGGGCCATGCCACTTGGGTATTGCCTGTGCTCGCTCTACATATGCTGCATTTGTACCAGTGCCCAATATCACGGCAATAGCAACATCATTATCATGGTACCTACCCCCAGCCAATGTTCCAATTGTATCATTGACCTACAATACAATTAGTTTCATGTCATATATAGTCTCCAAACTATATCCTATACTTGCATCTATTATGGCTTTGCATAACTGAAGATATGAAAGTACTCACCAATGCTGCAACGCGCATATCAAGACCTTGTCTTTTCATTGCCTTAGTCAATTCAGCAACTACATCTTCTCCTACCTGATTCCACAGGAATGAGACTGGTTCAGTTGTTATCATCTAACTATGTTGAGATGTTGATTTATGAAAGTATGAAGCACATGACACAATTAGACTCTAGAATGTGGTCTTGCAACAATGGTTATAGGTATTATTAGTCATGTGATGAATAAGAAAAGAGAGTACATTAACATATATGATAAACTTGGGCTACAAGCTTCGGCAACTCAGAAGGCCTATCACATTGTTTAATGTCTGGTGCAATAGATGAGGCAGTGTAATAAGTAGGCACATTGATTTTCCTTGAAATAAATCGTACAAAAATAGCTTGAAGAGAGAATGTTTCAGCAGAAAGATGCAAAATGCATGAGATTGTCAGTAAGTTTTGCCTTCACTCAAAGTGACCTATTATCTATAATGTCGCCAATAATCAACATCAGCAAAAGAAGTTTCATCATCATGATAAAAATAACATGTAAACAATAAACAAAAGATTTTGCACAGCCACAATGAATGATAATGAGTTGCATACATATATTTGAAGAGCTCATCATAAACCACAGACTTCATTGGCTCACATTAAATAAAATAATAGCTTAAAGCTAAAACACAAAAAGTTCAAGAAATTGGTCATGCACATTGTAGGTAGTACCAAAAATATGATACAGAAAGGTAACTAATAAGAACCCGGTTTCAAAAATTAACCGTGTCATCAATGGAAAATCCTTTTGTCCACTTAATTAGATTGCCAGATGAAATTGAAGTCTGCCGCACTGGGAAAGAGAAAGTAAAGCCTAATTCCCTCTGTCTTCCAACAGGAAGGGGATAATTGTTGCCTTCAGAAGCAACAAACTTTGCCAATGCTGAAGCAATGAAGTCGAAGAGTTCCTGAAACCACAATTTACGAAATCTTAAAGCATATGAATCGAGGAGAAATAAAAGTTGAAGTGCATTGGGGAATTTACTTACATGAGAGCTTCCAACCATCAGGTGTGGGGGAATTGAGACTTCCTCAGCTTCCTGTTTGACCACACGTCCCTCCTTTCCACCAAGTTGTACACGCAAACAACGAAAGTTGGTTCCTCCTAGATCTAGTGCATAAAACAATCCCTTCTCGTCCCTACAGATCACAAACTCCGATAGCAAATGTCTCAATCCGAATTTTTGAAGAAAAGTATGGTTGGAAACCTTGAATTAAACATGATCTGTTGATATTTAATGAGAAAAGGTACTGTATTCCAGAACCATATGTGTCAGGCTGATGCTATGTGAAGATTTCATAGGTTTAAGGTAATAATACACCTATATCAACAGTGAATTACAAAATTTCCGATGAAAGGTAGTAGTTTCATGCTCAAGCAACACATTTTCATTGTTGTGTTGCATCAACTTCTCAAAATGCTGAGAGAAGACTTTTTTACTTGACACAAATATGAAGAGAGTCACGGAATTCAGCCCGACTCAAACTTTTCAATCTTCCTCACACTTTGTACTCCCGTTCTTCATCTTAAGCCTTCTCTAGGGTATAAGAATTAGTCTTAAGTTCATTAAGAGACACAACAGAGTATTTTACTTGCACTAGAGTTCGTTTCTGACAAGCAGTATGCGTTATGCAGGAAGATTTCCCCTGTACTTAATACTGACACATAGCATTTGCAAAGATAGATACTTTGGCATCTTAAACCTTACAGGGGCAGTTAAGTACGATTATAATCATCTTTAGTTGTTGTGACTTATCAATTTTGACACCTCAATGGCCAGAACCAGTTATAGCTTTTGGCTTTCACTTCTATTAAATTAAGCTAACTCGTCACTTGGTAAATCTCAACTAAAATCTCATTAATTTTTTATGTGAAGATTAACAAAACATTTGAAAGATCTGGGGACCAAAGTAGACATCATCTTTAAAAAATATATACAGAAATAAATTCATAGCAATAATCTAAGCGCACTCCTAAATACAAAGAAAAGGGACAAGCTACAAGGTATGGATGCGCATTAAATCTTTATTGACGGTTTACTCAAGGAAAGTATGTTAATCCACTTGACAGAAAGTTTATAAAGCAAGATGAGCAAAAAATATGAAAGTGAGGAACTTTCACCAATATAAACCATAATAGATAAAAATCAACGAACCAGAAAGTTCAGCACGATTTTAACATAAAATATCTGCAACAAGGAAAGATCACAAAAAGCAATCCAAGCACTAATGCTCCTATATTTTTTTATAAGAAAAAGGTATCTTCATCTATATCATGTTTATCATGAAGCCCTCTCATCTAAAAAGTTCAATAAAGAGCTCCCTCATCTATCCCTTAATAAAACCATTAAATTTGATATAGAATCTTGTTCTATGTAGTTGTTTGCGCTTAAATGGACGTCTTGATAGAGATCTGTACTTCAAAAATCAGAGATTTTGGATGTTTTTAAATGGAAAGATAGAGAAAAAAAGTCAGTTTTCAGATAAAATAAAAAAATCTGACATTTTTATCATTCAGCTGGAATTCTGCTGGTGGATATCTGCCCAGACTTCACTCTAACTGTTTCATTAATGACCATAGATGAAGGGGCTTTTAATGAACATCTTTTATGAGGGTTTTTTGGCAAACAGGGTAAAGATGAAGGGTTTCTTGTAATTTACCCTTAAGAATTACACTCGTCCAAGAAATAAGAATGCATATAATTAGGGGTGAGCACGGTTCGGTTCAAACCGAAAAAACCGACCGAACCGACCCGAACCGACCCGGAAAAAGCGGTTTTATGAGTAAGGCGGTTCGGGTCGGGTTGACAATTTTTCAAACCGACCCGAACCGAACA
Source organism: Asparagus officinalis (assembly GCF_001876935.1). Lineage (NCBI taxonomy): Eukaryota > Viridiplantae > Streptophyta > Magnoliopsida > Asparagales > Asparagaceae > Asparagus > Asparagus officinalis. The sequence goes on along the minus strand of NC_033794.1, from coordinate 5,799,003 downwards.
ACCGAATATATTTGTGGCCTTTGATTTGGTGGTTTATTGTTGTGTTCGATCACCATGATAGCAGTTGCAGGGAATTGATTTCATACATAACCAATGTTCTAATGAGTCAGCTCTTTTTTTTTTGTCTCCACAAAAACCCCAAAGTCAAAGCTTGCTACACAAAGACAAAGCAAGTTCGTTACTAAAATTACAACGTCAGAGTCTAGTATTTAATCCCAAAAGGACAAGTTACTTCACTTAAAAACAGTATACATACATGAGCAAGAATAATAAATGGAGTGAAGTTAAAAAAACAAATGCATGCTGGCATAGGGTAATAATAATATATAAAATATAAAATTGAAGTGAAGTTATACTTGATGAAGTTAAAACCGAAACCGAAAAACCGATACGAACCGCACAACGCGATTTGTAAAGGGGGGGGGGGGGGGGTGGGGGGGGGGGGGGGGGGGGCTGGCTTCGGTTCGGTTTTTGAAATTGTAGTGGTAAGCGGTTTTATGAGTAAGGCGGTTCGGGTCGGGTTGACAATTTTTCAACCGACCCGAACCGAACAACCGAATATATTTGTGCCTTTGATTTGTGTGGTTTATTGTTGTGTTCGATCACCATGAATAGCAGTTGCAGGGAATTGATTTCATACATAACCAATGTTCCTAATGAGTCAGCTCTTTTTTTTTGTCTCCACAAAAACCCAAAGTCAAAGCTTGCTACACAAAGACAAAGCAAGTTCGTTACTAAAAATTACAACGTCAGAGTCTAGTATTTAATCCCAAAAGGACAAGTTACTTTCACTTAAAAACAGTATACATACATGAGCAAGAATAATAAATGGAGTGAAGTTAAAAAAACAATGCATGCTGGCATAGGGTAATAATAATATATAAAATATAAAATTGAAGTGAAGTTATACTTGATGAAGTTAAAACGAAAACCAAAACCGAACCGAACCGCACGAACCGATTTGTAAGTGTTTCGGTTCGGTTTTGAAATTGTATGTGGTTCGGTTCGGTTGTTTAAATTTTGGTAAAAACCGCACCCGAACCGAACCGTGCTCCCCCTACATATAATAGGGAAATTTTACTAAAAAATACGGAAATCAAGGAAATTCACAGGCGTAGCATCTAACAAATCAATAAAATATATTTTTTTTACCCTTTTGGGAGGTTGTCGACGTAGCTGATAAGCCATCTTGAGCTTGTTCCCGCCATCAGACGCAAGCCCAGCCTTCATCTCGACGCGCCATGGCGTCGCGCCATCTGCCTCAACTTTCCATCGGCGTCCGCGCACTTCTCCTCCAGTTCCTTCAGGATCGCCGCCGCCCGCTCCACCGGCCGGAGCTCTTCTTTCCGGTTCCTCCGCGATCCAGCGCCGCCGCAGCGACCGGCCGCCGCAGCGCACAAGACCGCTGCCGTCACCTCCACCTTATTCATCGCGATCAAACGAACCCTAGAAACCCTCGATCGGTCGAGATTTCACCGGGAGAGTGAAGACAGAGATTTAGAGCAAAATTGGGATATCGAAGAGAAGGGATATGAGCTCTATTGCTCTCTCTCTCTCTCGGCCCTATTTTTTGATGAACGGGCGAAGATTAAATCGAAAGAAAAAATTGCGGAGATTGAAGAATGAGAGCAAAGATTTCGGATTTTTTTTCTCTTTTTAATGCTTTCTTTTGTAAGGATTTCTTTTTTAATATTTGCTTGTTCTTTCTACTTTGATAGGTTCGCTCCCTTTATATATGCTACGTGCGCGCGCTTAATAAATCAATGATTAGGGGGGAAACTGTTGATAATGGGTAATTTTTTTAAAATAAAAATTGTAAGGATAAATTATATCAATACTATCATAAACTTATTATCCGCACTGTCATAAACTTATATTCATACTGTCATAAAATAGATGCTAGGGTGCACCCCCGTACAAAGCACGGCGTCTAATTTTCTATTTTCGCATAATTCTGTATTTATATATTTTTTTGTAAAAATGCTACAGTAACATTTTTAAATGTTACAGTATAACGCCTGAGCTACAGAAATAATGTTACAGTAACATTTTTTATCACTACGATTCTCGCATGTGCTACAGTATTTAGCATGAATAGTAGATTTTGAATCCTCTTGACTATGCTACAGCAACAATGTTACAGTAATTAGCTAGAGGGTGTCTGTGTTTTGA
>NC_033794.1:5784115-5796821 GCF_001876935.1 Asparagus officinalis | reverse complement strand
TAGCTAATTACTGTTACGATGTTCTCTTTCATTTTTCATTTATTTAATGAAGATTAAGCCGTATTATTGTCATATAGGGATATCTACTTTTCCCTTTATAGATTTGAACTTTCAAATCTGCATATATGATGATTTATCCCTGATGGTTTACCCCCTGTATTTTTCAAATTGATGATTTACCCCCTTTAGCCTGTGTGTTTTTTTTTTAACTAATGTAGATTACAACTAATAAATAAGACTTGAGGTGTGCAGCTGTATGCGTATCTGAAGGCAAGAACGCAAAGAGAGTGCAATTTTTGTAAATAGATGCAAAGGAGAGGGACGCTTTTGTAAGTAGCAATCAGATGAGTACAAAATATGCTGATAAAAAGTGACTTTACGAGATTCCAGATTCGCCGACAAGGGGCCCAACCCGCCGGGGAGTCCAACGCGGGTGACGCAAACCCGTACTTGATTGACACGTGGCAAACTCCGAAAAGGGCTCCGACTCGCACGTGTCTGTAAGATTCTTTAGGGCACGTGTCGGAAGCGGGCAGCTCATGACTGACGGGTAATTTTCGCAAAAGTGCCCTCAATTATGGAGAAACTTTGCACAAAAGCCCCCAGGCTTCGCAAATTTCTATATACATCATACAAATAAAAAGTTAATAACGCAACGGTCCTCTCCCCTCTCCATATAATTTGCAATAGATAACTTGATTATTTATCATATAGAAAGAAGAAAATTTTTACAGATGTTCCAATAACAATTTATAAGCCGATGGTCATCATGATAGGTATATTATTCATGTCTTTGCTTTTTCTTATTTCAGAATATAGACGGCTCCTCTAAAGTGAGGCTTCGGCCACTTCATTACTAGAAAATGAGCTGGTTGCAAATGAAAAGATGACATCCCCAATCTTATAGTGTGATCTCTATTAACTAGAATAAGTACATCATCCTTATATAATTTATATCGATTCACTATATTGTTTCTAATGATTTTCGTTTGTGTTATATAATTTATATTGATTCACTATCTTGTTTCTAATGATTTTCATTTGTGTGCAGTGATTTTAGTATTCATACTAATTTGGCATATTGTTTGTATAGACTTCAAGTTGATGGCAAGACGCACATAATTTATAACTACCTAGTTACCTCATTTATCGCGTGATTTTCTATCTATATATAATGCTAGCTATATGATTATTTTTTCCATTATTGAGTGGCAACTTGATGATATTGGTTGGAATAGATAAGACGTTAAGAATAATGGAGTCTGACTGTAATATAAGATTGGACAATATTGTCGCATTAAAAGGAAGAGAAACAAAAAAAAAAATATTAGGTTGAGGATATAATTTTTAATTTTTTTATAGGGTGTCTTTATTTGGGGATTAGGACTAGGACCATAGGAGGCTGATCGAGATGCTTTCTGCTCTGAAATTATGGACCAAAGTTAAGACATTTTTAATTCATTAAAATTGGGAATAGCAATGGACGTACAAGGTAACAAGGGCAGCTAATTTAACCACCCCTTATATTTTATGGGTTTTTTTGAAGTAATTTTATGTTTTAAGAAACGGAAATACATATATTTTATGCCCATTTATGCTATGGTAAAATAAGTTGAGTTAATAATTTTTATAATCATTTCTGTATTTTTATAACCATTTATGTACTATGATATATATATATAGTGTGTGTGTGTGTGTGTTTAGGGGGTGGGGGGGAATACTATGAAGTAAATGACATATTATTGTTGGATAATATATTAACATCTAATTATAAGTTTGGTCTATTTAATGTTTGGTCTATTTCTTGTGATATTACTGCTCAGTTTGAACAAACATATATATGCGCTATCATCTTCGTCCAAAACTTGTAAGGAAATTAATTAAGATAGTAATAGTTATAATAATCTATAATATATAATTAATTCTACATGTTCATTTTATTATACATATACAGACATACAGATGAATTTGTTTTTAGAAAAATTATCTGAGAGAGAGAACTAATTTTTAAAACCATACATTTTAAAGTTGATAATTTTCATGATACATCATTTACTTTGCTCTGACATTACTCAATTATTACAGTACCGATATTGCATACTAATTTAAAACTAACAATATAATGTTACACTTTCTGCCATATAAATTGTGTTGGAGGCATTTTATAGTCTTTTTCCCCCTTCAAAAATTGAGTAATATTTAAATAATTGGTCGTTCTTTTCAACAGCATACGCTATAAATTACAGTTATAATTATAGTTATTCTTTCTAGTTGACATAACATCTCAAATATGCCAAGAAGTCCCTCGTAAATAAGCATAAATCATCACTTGGCGGTGCTTAGTCATAATTTGCAATCTGCTAGATATTGACTTTGTTTCGGCAAATATTAACTCACTGCTGTTTGTTGACATATTTAGTTAGTCGGCCGCCTCCTTTTGTATAGGGCCTCTAGGGCCTAGTTTGGCAAAGGGTTAAAAGAAGAGGAAATATGAAGATCGATTAACATAGTTAATTTGATAACACAAATGGCTAAATTATTAATCCGTTATATAAGTTTTATTTTAGCGTTTATGTTTATTTTAGTGCTCGGGAATAACAAAGAATTTGACTATTTTCTTTATAATTAAAAATGTTAACTCTTCATCATTCTAAATAGAAATATTAATAAACCTCTCATTTTAAGGAGGTTCACTCATTTTAATCCCTCTAGAGGGAGTAGCTTAACCCTTCTGCATTTTTTTGCGTTTGGCAACTTAGAAAAGGTCGACTTACTTTAACCATTGTGTTGGTTTTTTTTTACGTTTCGTGGGTTAAGAATGTGTTAATTAAGTCTTATTAACCAATTACTTAACTCTTTGCTAAACCGGACCTAAGGAATTAAAATAAAAAAACAGCTGGCATGTGATGTCACGTGAGTCTGGTGAAGAGGCGTCGATGTTGCGCCAACTTTTCCTCAATCAACTCGAACGGATACCCGAGAGATAGCGATCGAGCTATCCTTTCCACGTAAAGTTTGGCGTTATTAAACAAATGCACAACTCGAATCTCTTGAGCGAAATTTTTTTACTTTATTTTTCTCAGTGATGTAGATTGTTTGCCTTCTTATGATAATTATAGTAGTTTAATTGGTAATGCTAAGCCAGATAATGAACGTATATCTAAAAATTGTTGGGATTTGACATGGGAAACTTAGGAAAAGGAAAAAAAAATAAAGATGCATCAATAAGAAAAATTATGATCATCAAATCATTCCTGATCTATAAATCTCTGGAGCATTCCATCAAAAGTATCCAATAATTCTGTAACATGCCTGCAAACATATTAAGGAAATATTTGGAATCTTATCGAAATTTATGCTAAAGGAGGCGAGGCACCCAAATCTTTTCAGATGCTATTCAATTACGTGATGTTATCGTCTAATATTTGTACGCGTCAAAAATCCAAATGATTCTAACATATCAACAGCGGGATGAATGAACTTAAAAGATGGCTAGATTGAGCATGGAACTCTTTAAAGATTATGGGAATTTGATAAATAAAAAAAATTCATTTTATTCTTTTAAAAGCGATTGCTTTTAATTTGAGGGCAAGCCAAATAATTTTGAGCCTCCAGTAATATATCAAGGAATACTGTTTATAGTTAGCAAGGAATATTATGAGGCTCACGGTAATTGAGCGCAACTTAACTGGTTAACAAGCCTTTGCCCGGGTATAATCGTGGAGTGGCCCATTCAGAGAGGCCATAAGTTTGGGCTTATATTAATGGCTCTATTGAGTACTACATCTTGTAAGTCGCGCTTGTCAAGGCCGCTTTAAAGCTCGATTACGGAACATAGAGCCCATAATAAATGAAATAGGTAGTTAACGAACTGTTTGGTTTGTTGCAAAAATAAATTGTAGCATTTATTCAAGAAATTAACTTCAAATTCATTGTTCGGATATTTACAATTACTAGTTTTTACACACGTGCAATGCACGTGATTTAATACCATGAGTATTTTTGGCAGTTTGTGCTCGTTTTTTTCTTTAAACTCTTACATCCCGATTATTTTTTTATGTTTGTTTAAATGTGATACACCCAATTTAAATTTTCATGTTGATATTTGAATTGACAAAAAACAAATATAATTTAAAAATAATTTGAATTTTCATATTATTTTTGACCGATATGAAACTAAGCTTTATTTGAGAAAGTATAGCATTGCAAAATAAAAAATATTAAAATAGTGTTATACAAGGAAGGTGGATATTTAAAACCAATATGGCAAAATGATTGATTTAAAGTATGTTAAAAAGATGTAAAAGAGAATATGAAGTTTATTTCTAATCATTGATAGACTTCATAAAAAAATATAAATTAAAGATTAATACTAACTCTAGTATACTTTTATATGATAGAAACATCCACATAAGAATATAAAAGTACTGAAAAAAATTCATGAAACTCCCTTCTAAAGATTCCTAATTTCACTCAAAATAATTAAACTATTCTATAAAATATTCATAAAATATTGTTTTTATTTCTTCTATTTTATTTTTTATTGAGTTAAGATCAATCCTTCTTCAGGTTTATCATTTATCATTTCTCGGACAATTCTAGAGTATTGTCTTCATCATCTACATCAATTGTGACATCAGGCTAATTTTGTATTTTTTATGCTATTATCTTTCCTGGGCTCGTTAATTTTTTATCATCTCATTTAACTTTACAAAGAAGTCAAATGTACTTATGATGTTCAACACAAACTGCTCAAAATATAGACTTTGATTTTTTTTTCTATTTCAATGAGAATAAATATTAATTTCATATATATAAAATTCTTTGTGTTCCTAATTTATTACTTAAATAAATTAGAAGCTATCTCTTTATTTTCCTCTAAAATGAATTCTTCTGATGTGCATCCAATAAGAATTTCTGTTATTTCAATAATATTATCTTTGCTCTATCCCTGTCATTTTCCATAAAGATCTAAACTAAATACCTGCATTATTCATTACCAATTTCTCTTAGATTATAATATTAATATTTAATTTGAAGAACACAGTATGGAATTTATGAATACTTACTAATTTTTCTTATGTCTTTCATGGAGATTTTTTCTTTGATTAGGATAAAGTTAATAAATTATTTTTTAATATAACTCATTCAGTGCTTAATTAATAGATATATCTTATGTTAATGCCAATTCAAGTGATTCATTGACGTTTTCTGAATTTTAGATTTATTTCCATCACTTTCCCATTTGCAATGAAAATAAATCAATTCTTTTAAAGTTATCTTTAAATATTCTAATACTTTCTCCATATGTAATTTCTTGTATTATTTTACCCTATAAATATTATTAACGTCAAAAATTAAAGTTTCTAAATTAAAATCAATTAATGCTAAGGTTTAATATTATAGTGTTTTATCATTTCTATGGATTTAAACATCTATCAATTAATATTACGAATGTATTTTGGCTACCCTAACTTATTACTAAAATTATATAAAATTACTTTAATTTATATGGTGCTGATAATTTTTAATCTATAATATTTTTAAAAATTTTATCCATTAAACGGATGTTTTTAATCAATTCTTATTGTTTTTGTTTACCAGTATCAACTTAGATTATTCTTAGATGCTGAAAATAAATAGTAAATACCTAAATTACAAATTTTATATATACTATAGATTAATTTTGAAAAATATTAAATTTCAGCGGTCTACCAATCGACGAATTTGATGTGTGCTAGTTAAAAATTTTGAAAATTTAGAGTTTTTTTTACGATTTTTAAATTTTGAAGGAGTTTTTTAAAAATTTTGAGGTTAATTTTGGCAAATTTTAATTTTTTAGGTGTCTAAGGGTAATATCTTGAATTCATCTTATTTTATTTATAAATTTTAGAATTTTAGGGTGGCTTTTTATAATTTGAACTTTTGAAGGTGTTTCTATAATTTTTGAGATATTGAGGGTGTTAATTAAAAAATTTAAATTTAAATGTTAAAAATTGTAGGTGTATCATGGTAATCTCTTGAATTCATATGTATTGTTTGTAAGTTTTAAAATTTTGAATTTTAATGTGCTTGTCTGTAATTTAAACTTTTGAGGGTGTTTCTATAATTTTTGAGACATTGAGGTGTTAACTGTAAAATTTAAATTTTTTACAAACTGATGTTAATTTTTTAATTTCATATTTTTTATTTTAAGTTTTGAGACATTTGGATGAGTTTTATAATTTTAAACTTTTCAGGGTCTTTTCTACAATTTTAAAACTTTTTTTGCTTTTTTGTAATACTTCATGTATTATAATATGTTATCTACTTGTAATTTCTTTATCTTAACAAACTAATATCATTTTTTATGTTTTATATATTTTATTAATATTAGTTTTTTTAAATTGTTAAGCTAGACATGGTTCACATAGGATTATGATAAGATATGATTATGATTAGGATAGATTAAGATATAAATAAAATATTCAAAATAGTGAAGGGTAATATTGACCATTGAAAATTAGAATTTGATTATAGATAAGGTAGTTCAAACTATAAAGGGGTATATTTGTCTAAAAAAGATTTTTCGAACTCGTGCTTTTAAAGGGAGTATGATATATTATAGAATATATTTCTAACGTAAATTCAAGTTAAAAAATAAGAAGTACAAATGCTACATAACATTTCCATTTAACAAAACTTTGGCATAAATGATCTTCCTGTTTGTATTTAAAAAGATATTTTTACTGAGGTGGAATTATTTTTTTAAGTCTTTAGCTTTTCCTTCTACCAAATTGGTCGTCACATTTTGTTATAAGCTTTTTCTTCAAAATTCAAGTCCGTTTGCCTTCCTAAAGGTGTCCATTTGGGCTTGAGGCCCGGGGCCAGCTCGGTATCCGGACCGGACCTAGCCGAGCCCGGGAAAAGCCAGAGAATCCGGGCCTAACCGGGCTCCGGGCCGGGTCACCTCGTGGAGGCCCGTACCGAGCCTAGCTCAGCCTGGCCAGGAAGATGGCTGGGGCAGGTAGTCCAGGTCTGGGTCTGGCCTGGTCCCAGGCCTAGACCCGACGGAAGATTTGGACCGGGCCGGTTCGGCCTAGCCCGTGGTCCAACGGTCACAAATGCGACCGTTGGATCGGGCTACCAGGACCGGCCGGTCCAAACGATCATAAAAGTGATCGTTGCTCAGGAGGCCCAGGCTTGGCCCGGACGCTTCTCGGTCCGGTCTGATCAAAATAACCTATAACGGCTATTTTTGATCTTTTGACCAAAATACCCCAAAAAACGATAAAAAAGACCAAAATTTGAGGGTGTTTTTATCATTTAGCTAAGGGGTTGCCTCTATAAATAGAGAGGGATTTCATTTCTTTTTCTCATCCAAAACTCATCCACCTCTCTCTAATACTCGCTTATACTCTCTTATTCTCTCTTTCACTCTCTAATTCTCCAATCAAATGGCTTCATTCTCCTATTATGAAGGGCAAGTTCCGACTCCCGATGTTGAAATAAGGTCTACTCCTACTATGTCTATTGCTACTTCTCCTACCGATATTGATCCTAAATCCGGTGACGATGATCCCACACACTAGAGCTCTTAAAAGGCTGAGATTCGATGTGTAGAATTTTTTTGAGAATATAGAAGTCACAAAGGATCAATACGGTAAACTTCTCACCTAAAAGGTTAAATGTCCATTGTGTGGCCATATTTTCCAAGTTCATCATAAAAGCGACACCAACCAGCTCAAACGCCATTTAGAAAACACAATAGAGCTCGAGAGACAATGTCTCCAGGAGACATCCGTCAGACTCTACTCTCTTAATTATCAACCTCCGGTAGCTTCGATTCTTAAAACTATGACACAATTAAAGCCAGAAAATATGTCATCAGTTTTATTGTTCTAAACCTTCCTTTTAAATTAGTAGAAGATGATGAATTTGAGGATATGATTGGGATTGTTTTTATCCCTCATTTAAAAAAAATATTGTCAATGTTATCAACTGATATTTTAAAATATTATTACAAGGAACAAACAAATATATTTCTTATTTTTAAAATTTAAATTATAAATTTTCTCTAACTTCTAATATTTAGACATCAACAGTACAAACTAGTTATTTATGTATTATAACACACTAGATTGATGATAGTTAGCAAATATTTAAAAGATTTATTTCTTTTAATATATTTGAAGATTCACACACTGATATTAATATTACAAATTTAATAATAGAAGAACTTTCAAAATTAGAAATTTCTAAAAAACCATTTTATCTTTCACTATATTATGCAAGTTATAATAATGTAGTTGTAGGTCATATCAAATCATCTTTGCTATTGTCATGTCATAATGATATTTTTCATATTAGATGCATGCGTCATATTTTAAATTTAATTATTCAAAGGCATGTATTTAATGAAATTAAACTCACGATAGAAAAGGTTAGGGTTATAGCTTATGCTCATAATGCTTCTGAACAAAGACTTAAAAGATGGAAACAATTATGTAAAAGAAAAAATTTGAAACCCAAGTTAATTCTAAAATATGTTGATCATAGGTGGAATTCCACCTATGCAATGTTAAAATATAGCAATAGAGTATAAAAAATTATAAATGATTTTATTGCTTTCTATACTTCTAGTTCTAACTCTGGTAGTATGTATAGAATAGCTGATGAAGAATGAACAGTTATATATAGTGTAAAAGAGATGTTACAAGTTTTTTATGATACTACTATGTTGTTATCTGATTGTTATTATCCAACTATTATTCAAGCTGCTTTACAAGTTTTAAATATTCAAATTTTTTTACTACATATCGTATGGATAATTATTTTGGAAATATAATTTTTCTAATGGAAAGTAAATTAATAAATATTTAGGCATATTCCTATTATTTTTGGCTTAAGGGTTCTTATAAATCAATGTTTGAATGATGTTGGCCTTTAAAATTTGTTAAATTATTTGTATGAAAACATGATAATAGACACTGATGATGGTCAGACTGTTACTGCTCTTACTCATCATAATACTATTAAATATAATTTTCAAAAATTATATGAGGAGTATGCAGGTAGATATGGTGTAAGTACACATCAACCTACAACTTCTGCTTCTATGAGTTTAAGTTGGGGCAAATGTAAGAGTTTTGATAGGCAATTAATAATAGCGAGGCTAACTGGTAGCCGTGAATCTGGATCTGAATCATCATCAAGGGAAGTTTCTAAAATTGATCAATATTTAGCCGCATCTTTAGTTGATGCTCAAAGTAATAATTTTGATATTTTGCAATGGTGAAGAGTATACATAACAATTTTATATCCTATACTTTCCATCATGGCTCGTGATTTACTAATAATACAGATTTCTACAATAGCTTCGGAATCCACCTTCAGCACATCAGGACATTTAATCAACGATCACAGAACATCGCTAAATCCGTCTACCATACATATGATAATGTGCCTACAAGATTGGTGGAGGTCTGAGAAGAGAACTCAAGGTATCGATCGGATGGCTAGTATTGAAGATAGACTTGATGAGTTGTCAATAAGAGATAGAGATAAAGAGTAGAATTTAGTCAAAGTACTCATTGGGTTGCATATGATAGTGATAGAGATGAATAAGTGCCAACCTAGTTGGGATGTATTAATCTACTATGATGTGATAAATTGTTTGTGGGAAAATTTGTAGTAAAGAGACAGTGAAAGAAAATAACTTGTATTCTCTCAAAATCAATTACAGTTGAATTCCCTGATTACAAAAGAGAGGAGAATGAATTTGATTCTCCCCTTTGTTTAAAACTGAGTTCTTCAAGGTAGCGATGGAGTGCCTCCTTCGATTGTTCGCGTCGAATTTGCTCTCCGTTGACGATCCGACCGTCTTGATTCACTGGAACGATGTATTCTCCTCACGATTTGACGTTGTGGAGAACTTGCGTGGTAAGTTTAAAACTCTTGATGAGTTGATAACTCTGATCGAGTTTGAAACTCTTGAAAAAGAGTTGATTTGAACCGAGAATCGGTTCTCAAGCCAAGGCCGAAGGCTTCAAGGAATGCTCCAAAGGATGAATGCCGATCTCTCCCTTTGCTGCCAAGTCCCAGATCCGAAAATGCCCGCCTGAACTCAATTGAGTTTACCCATATTTATATGGAATTAAGGGGTGTAACCCCCCCCTTAATTCTTTCCATAATGAGGTTGAGGAGGGGTGTAACCGCCCCCTTAATCCGCTCCTAAGTGGGGCAAAAATCCCTTAAATCGTGGAGGGAAAACGGTTCCTGTAACCGTTCAGCTCGTGTTTGAACGAGTCAAACGCCCACGTTGGCGTTCAGAACCCTAACTCCGCATTTTAGACTGGAGACGCGGAGTTGGTTACCCACTGGGTATTAAAAAATGTGGGTCCGACCCCAGCGTTTTAATGTTGTAACGTGGGTCCGATTCCAGCGTTTTGATGTTGTAACGCGGGTCCGACTCCAGCGTTTTGATGTTGTAACGTGGGTTCGACCCTCGCGTTTTACTGTTGATACACGGGGAGGACCTCCGCGTTTTGGTGTTGATACACGGGGAGGACCTCCGCGTTTTGGTCTTAGAGTGCGGTGATGAATTCCGCGTCTTGATTTGGAGAGATTATCAACAAGTAATATCTTTTGTCATAGCGTTGCAAAGATCATTGTCTTGTAATCTTCGTCTTGGCTCCTTGAGAATATGAGAGTCGTCAGATTGTAACTCTCGATGTTGATTGTGAATGCTGTTGAACTAGAGCTCTCATCGGTTGTCGTGAAGGTCGTCAGATTGTAACCTTTAACGATCTACGTGAAAGTCTTCAAATTGTAGACTTCTGGAAGTCGTCAGATTGTAACTTCCATCATCGATGTTTGATGGGGGATAAGCTATCTATTGTGATTTTTAGACAGCCTACATAAATTTCAAAAAAAATTGTAATTGTTTGTGATTTAATAATAAAGAATTTATTTTTTTACATTCTAATTTATATGATATTTGTATTTGTAAATTGTATAATTAAAAGTGATTAATAATATGATTGATTTTTATTAAAATTTTGCATATTTTATTTTTAATTACTTTTGAAATTTTAGTTTTTAGGAAAAAAACTAATTTTAAAGAAAAAAGAAAATAGACAGGGGCGGTCCGGTGCCCGACCTGCTCGGGCCCGGGTCCGGAGCGGGACCTGGCCTGGTCCAACTGAGCCCGGGTTCGGGTACCCCTATTTGCCTTGCCAGGACCTGGTTTTCCGAGTCGGGCCAGCCTGGTTGGACACCCCTAACCTTTTCCAATTATAAAATTGCTAACCAAACAATGTATTATAAACCCGATTGCTCTATTTACTCTTGTAACTTCATTCCATCCAACCAAACAGCCCCAGAAATTTGGTTATCCACAAAGTCCTCTTTTCATCAAAACAGTCATCCATATGATCATGAATTACATATTCATCAGGGGTTACATCTTTATTCTGTTTTAAAATTTTCATCTCAATTTTGTGTGGAGTTAAGAGTAAGAAGTTGATGGAGATGAAATGATAAAAATCAAAATTTGATCCATTCAGTTCCATCAATGAAGCTTAAGGAAAGAAAAGGCTTGGCTTCTTCATCCGTGAGTTCTCTTGACCATGCAACTCTCCCCATACGGTTTGATCCTGGCCCTGAACATTTATACTGCCCATAGAATACAGTCCTACATTTGCAAATAATGGAATAAATAATAATCAGTAAAATAAAGATCTTTCTGCATATATATGCACCCTCCTGTGATTTGGGTAGAACATACATCCCTTTATCTCATAATTATATTATTAATTTTTTCCTATAATTTCTAAACTTCGTGTGACAATCTCATAAGATTGTTCTTAATAAATATCTAATTCTGATCATCACATATATAATTCTCGTTAGATATTAACAAATATCTAATTCTGATCATCACGTACATATATAATTCTCGTTAGACATTAAAACAACTAGAAATCGAGAAAACTAAGGACTGCGCATGTATGTGATGATAAAATTGAATAAGGATGATAATTAAATATTTCTCTTAATAACCCCGGGAAATTAATGGCGCATTTTAGCCGCATGAAAGCAAGTAATTGGTAGTTACACCTAACACAGTGCATGACAACATACATTGCGCATAAACAAATAAAAGTGATGAGCAACTTGGTATTTTGAGTGGATTTTGCTTGGACCAAACCTTAGAAAAGGCTACAATACAGCTTACATATATAGAAAGGTAGCTTAGCTCTTTAACTTGGCATGCTTCTCTCTTTTGTATTCCATGCTTTTTTAGCTCACTTTGTGAGATTCTTCTAGAAAACACATATAGCTTGGCTATGCATGAAAGAGACAAGCAAGGTGGATAGATACCATTAATTTGTTGGGACCATCATATGTTCATGCTTACATTTCTCTAATATCGAAATATAAATTAAAGATTTAGGAGACTAATATCAAAATGGTGATGATTTAAGGGACTAATATCGAAAAAAACCCAACAGTAAAAAACTTCACCTGGGAGCGTACTTGCCACAACTGAACTATATACAGAGATGATACATAAGTTTCAAAACTTGCTCCCAAAGAATACATGGAAAAGTTAAGTGAGAATGAAACTGTACTTACATTTCTCTGTTGGGGTCACCCCAATTATACCACCCACTAGGGATGATGATGTTGTCCATGTAAGTGTACGCAAACACCACTCTAGAAA
>NC_033794.1:5771233-5784105 GCF_001876935.1 Asparagus officinalis | reverse complement strand
ACCTTGCAGTTGACGAAGGAGAATCCAGTTTCCTCTAGCATGCTCATTCTGTTCTGTGCTGTTAGGGCTCCTGCATTTTCTGCGATCGCATGTACACGACACTCCTGTAACGCAGAAAGATCGATATCATCTTTTGTTAAACTGAAATAAACTCTTACTAATGAAATATTGACTGTGTATGAATCTAACGTACGATACGATACGTGAAGTTCATTTTGACCTTAAGTTGGTGGATATGAATCAAATTCCAGGGACAAACTCTTCTAAGTTTTAGGTGTTTCCAAAACACATTTGATGGACTCAAGGGTGAAAGGTTTGGTATACATGATAGCGATTGGTAGACAGATACCAAAATATGATAAAATAGT
Organism: Asparagus officinalis; assembly: GCF_001876935.1. Classification (NCBI taxonomy): domain Eukaryota; kingdom Viridiplantae; phylum Streptophyta; class Magnoliopsida; order Asparagales; family Asparagaceae; genus Asparagus; species Asparagus officinalis. The sequence goes on along the minus strand of NC_033794.1, from coordinate 5,783,737 downwards.
ATATTGATGAAATATTAGATCTAATCCGTGTATGATACATGGGTTTGATGGGTATGAGGCGATGACTCATTTAGCAGAATGAAAGTAGGGTGGGTCTCACCACATGTCTATTTCTTGATAGCTCATTTTACTAAACGAGCTGTCATCTCATACTCTTTGTTTTCATGATAGATTGATGAAATATTCACAAGTTCTAGATTCAGCCAACAGAACATAATAAACATTTTTCTTGATCCAAATGAAGTGGGGATAATGAATATACTAATCATCTTAGATTAAATCTGCCTTGTCAATTCTTTATAGTGTTTAATTTCTATCTCACAAAAAATGGCAGCCGTGAAATCGACCGTGTCAGTGAAATGATTCCCCACTTGCATACTTAAATCTTTATAAAGGAGAAGATGACAAGAAAAAAAAACATAGGAAAATGATTATAACATTCTGTTTTTATTGAGAACAAATAATAATGGTATGTTGAAACAATATGGATTTGAAAAAGTATGACTTAAAATTCCGCGTCGCACATAACAATGAATACAAAGCTCCAATGTCACTAAACAAACAACAGACAAAAGTTAAAGCTAGATCTATTGTTGATTAGTTTCTCATTTCAATTTTTTTTTTTCATTATTCACGTCTGTTCTTTCTCCCAACATATTCTCTCAACTTACAAAAACTTCCAAGCAGCACCCGACAAAAATGTGATAGCTTTTCTAGCTCTCTCCTGAGTTAGTGATGAAATGTGATTGCTATACATTTTTCATTCAAACAAAAATTAATTATAATGAAAATTTAGCGATGCATCAAATAAATGTCAAATGTTGAATCGGTGATCCTGAAGAATCGCATCACAATACCAAGGACTGGGACTGCATGCTGAATAATTTCTCTAAATGAAATTACTGTTAATACATGAAATTCATCAATAAATGCATTAGACATACACTAAAAAGACTAAAGAAAAAACATGCAAAAAATAATAAAAGGTGTAGAAATTTAGAATATGACCTCGTAGAGGGAGAGGGCATTTCCAAAAATGAAATCAACAGAGCCTTCAATGTAGCAATCTCTGTAGTAATGCCTGCCAGTGTGATCGTAGAGTGTGTCCTGTGCTCCCAAGAACTTGCACCCCACAAAGGCTGCAGTGTCTCCTGAGATCCTCAACGCCACTGCCTGCTTCCCCACTGCCCCTGGGGGTGGAACTGGGTTAGTGTTCTGCAAGAATATTTTACCAAAAAAATTATCGAACTAATTCACTGTACGTAGTTGCAAAAGTTCACATCACAAAAAGAAAAAGAAAAAAAAATACGAAGTATCTTTTACAAGGGGTTGTTTTGACGTGGAAACTTCATATTAAGTTCACATGAAATTTAAATGGCCTGTTTTAAACCAGCTTCTTTCGGCAATAATTGGCGTCCCCCTACTTCTTGGCTGGTATCTTACTGACGTTTATATTTTGGACTATAGACGACTGAACGCGCAACATATCAGCATCACACCAAACATGCATGTTCATATATGTAAAATCATGATACAAAAGAAACTCTATAAAAAAAAATAATTAATAATCATACGCACCCTGAAGGTGATGTTTCTTGCAATGAAATAAGGAGAACTAACGGCAAAAGTTGCTGAATTAAAAGTCCCAAGGGGCAGCCCCCTCGGCCCAGGAGTGTCGGCTGTGTCGCCCCATTGAACCACAGTATTATCGGCCCCTGCTCCCTGTATCGTTATAAACGCCCTCATCGCTGAGATGCTCACCTTTTCTCTGCAAATACATGCATAATTTCAAGCATTAGATCATCTACCAAAAATGCATTATTACTACAGACAGTCAAGTGTAATTAATTAACAGGCCGGGGGTTAATTAATTTGCAGACAGACCTCATGTAGTGTATATAACTGGAAAAAGACAAGTGAAGTGTCCCCCTCTTATTGGATAATGAGTTGGTCATCATTATCCAACTGGAAAAATATGGGAGGGCCCTCTATTAGTCCCATATTTTGGGTCCCTGTAGCAAAACTCGTAGTTCTGTTGTTGCAGATAGGCCCTATGAGAAATTTACCTTAAAAAAGTATCAAAATACTCAAAAGAACTGGTCTCTTACTATTATCCCCGGTGAAAAGGCCACTCACTCGTAAACACCAGCGTTGACGCTGATCACCACCCTGACCAGATTAATCCAAGGCAAGGAGTCTACGGCGTCCTGAATCGTCGTGAAATCTCCGAGCATCGGATTCTTGTCGACGGTGAGGGAGAAAGAGGGGATGATCTTGTTCATCGCCTTACGGAAAACGGAGTGTTTAAGTGGCAGGAAGCGGGCGGTGGAGGGCCGGGCGGAGGCCTTTGGTGTGGGCCCCGGCTGGGCTTGGGCTCAGGAGAAGTAGGAGGAGGATGGAGGTCGAGAGCAGCTGTTTGGAGATTGGCATTGCGGAGGAGGGGGGGAGGATGCTTGTGAGAGTACGTGTGGTTGAGAGGGAGAGAATGCTTGCGAGAATTTAAGGAAATGTTCGTGATTCTCTCCTCTGCATTCAGACAATACGGGGGTTAGTACGTTTTTATATTTATATAATTGTCTATGTAGATTAACTATTGAATTTAGATCCTCTCCGCTACAAGAAAATAGTACAGAGATCACTACTTTTAATCTCAATCGTTGATTATTTAGTAGGCGGTTATGATACAATCTAAATCTAACGCTCACCATACCCACGTGTATTGCACTCATTCCTAATTTGCACTCAAAGAAAAATTCACGACCACCAACTAGATAATCAATGGTTGTGATTATGTATTGGTCCGTCAATTCGGGGTTGAACTTGTGATCCGTTTTGGTAAGAAAACAGGCTATTTTCGTGCAAAAGAAAAGTAAAAAATTAGAAAAATAGATGAAAGAAAGACGTAGAAATGCAGAAAACTTGCTTTTTCCCCCCTCTTGATACATGATTTTTAAACGCGGAAGTGTTTCCCTCAAAGAAAATGTGGAAGCGTTGGAAGTTTTGTTTCGAGGCAGACCGTGCGCATTTTACCACTTATATCAATTTGAAAAAATTTAAATTCGGGTCTATGGCATCCGTATCACGAATATTAGGGGCAAATAATAGCCTAACTCAACTTCATAATTAATAAGAGGGTCTCAGTTGTATTCATAGCGAATAACAATCTTAATTAAATATTATTAGATGGTTATATACGTCTAAGCAAAATGACATAGTAGAAAGTCCAAATCGTGATTTGAGAGAGTTCACGGGCTCCTTCGGTGAGTAAGGGAGAATCACAAGGCGGAGAAAAAATGTTGGGCTACGTACAAGTGTCATGTCACTTGATCACTTTATGCGTTTGTTTTCGCATATGATTGATTAGTGATTGTATAAAGGATTTATAGGGTCCTTTCTTTTGCACATAAAACCATCAATTTCCATTTATCATGATCTGTTTATCTTCAAAAGTGCTCACAACTTCTCTAACCACCTACTCTAAACGATTTGAACTCTAGGGCGTGTTCGGCAGAAGTTAAAATCGGGTCAGGATTGATCTAGCCTGTTTTTTAGGCGAACACAAAACGAACCTCCACTACTGGAAGGAATTACCAAACACACGCTTAGATTTCCCCACCCGTCTTTCTGGTTTTAAGAACCCCGAGGTTGCTTATCCGTAAATATAGGTAAAGAAAGGGATTTGGATCCTCTCAACTACAAAAAAATAGTGGAGAGACCACTGCTTTTAATATTAATCGTTGATTATTTAGTAGACGGTTATGATACAATCTAAATCTAACACTTACCATACCCCCGTGTATTGCACTCATTCCTAATTTACACTATAAGATAAAATCACAACCATTAACTAGATAATCAATGGCCGTGATTATGTAGTGGTCCCTCCACTGTTTTTTTTGTAGTGGAGAGGATCCGAATCCGAAAGAAAGGGAGCAACATGCAATTATCGCGTGCGTATGAGCGGAGTGCTCTGTGGTGGGCATCCCATCTTGCGTTAGGTTTTTTGTTCGTGCTTCTGTTCTATTCTTGTTCTACCCACCTCTTGTTATTATTCTATTGCAAAAATACAGTGCCTTGCATCGGTCATTATCGAACTTTTCGTTAACTTTTTGTGTGAACTTATGCTCTGTTTCCGTTCTTTTGTTGGCGTCGCCCGTGAGTATAATTCCCTCGCCCGTGCCTTCATGATGGCGGGCTAAATTGCAAACAAGCCCTTATCGTGTGGTCTTTTAGAAATATTGATCAAAACTGTTCAATGCATCATGCATTCAGAGGGGATGTACACCTCACGTGTCCTCCCGTTGGTCCCCTATTTTGGGTCTATGTAGCAGCACCCTATGAAGAAGAGGAAGGTAATACGGGGAGTAACTATACAAATAGCATCAAATTGTATCGCTTACAATAGCATCAAATTGATGAGGGATAGCCTACTAAGCGTAGGCTGCTTCTTTTGGGCGGCGCTCGCAGAGCATTTCTATTTGAAGCAAGGAATCTTCAATCTCATGTGTAGAAACTTTTATTCCTATAATCGGCAAAAAGTTCTACTTGTTGATGGTATGGCAGTAGTTGGAGAATATTGTTTATGTCATCCTATCCAAGTCGTTTTGATAGACCGCAATAATCGTGTTTGCTGGATCCTTAGTGGATCCTTGACCCGAACCGTGAACGTTACGGGTTTGGGTAGGATATTAAGGATTAGGTTTAGACTGATTCAGCGGAAGATTCTAGAGCAGGCGTCTAGTTCTGCATGTTTGGTAAACTTAAAATGAAATTAGTAGTGTGAAGATTATTTTTTTATCATAAATATGAAAGTTTATTCTCATCAGTATGCAAGTAAAATATAATGTTTATTTACAAATAAATTACTTTTTAAAAGTAGAGAATAAAAATAATATGGAAAAATAAATTCTTACGCGGCAAGTACCATTTCAAGTCCCAGTTGTGCCGAGTAGGGGTGGGTAAAAACCGAAAAATACCGGTTCAACCGAAAAAACCGCCCGAAAAAACGGACCGGTTAACCGAACCGAATTAAATGGATGAGAATAAGTCTCTAAACCGCCGAACCGAATTAAATCGGTTTGGATCCGGTTTGAACCCCTGAACCGCCCAAAAAAAACCGACCCGAATTTTGTTGGACGGTTTAGAGACTAAACTTATACTTTAAAACTTTTCCTGTTATCATCCAATAGATTCAAACGGCGCAAGGAGCAGTTTTAAGCAATGAGTACAGCAATATCACAGAAAAATATCCTTGAGAACTAAGTAAAGATTCAAATCAATCCAGAAAATTTGTTATGCACATGATGCACTTACAAAAGATGCATATGCTACATTATATGAACAATATCATACAAAACATCACTCCCCCGTGTAATTAAATAAACTTAAACTTTAGTTAAAAAATTTCGCAGAAAAGATCTTGAGAATTACATAAGATTCAAATCAATCACAAAATGTGTTATGTACATGATACTTACAAGAGATAAACAAGTTGTATTATATGAACAACATTTTTAAAACATCAGTTCTCTGCGTAATTATATAAACTCAAAACTTTATTCTAAAGATGATAACCAATCTAATAAAGCTTTGTTGGCGAGCTCAGGAACCTCATCATGAGGACAATGCCCAGCTTGCAAATTCACAACAGAAGTCTTTGGATATAACTCTTTGCAAATTCAAAACCGAAACCGAACCGAATTTCGGTTGGGCCGAATATTCGGATGAAGGGAAAAAAATCTGGATCTGGATGAGAGTTTTGAGCATCCGAAAAATTCGGATTAGATGCGGATTGGACATAAAACCGAACCGAACCGAATATGCCCAGCCCTAGTGCCGAGTGGCTTGTCCTTCAAGAAGCCCATAGATTGGATGAGAAAGTTTGAAATCGGCCTAAAAATGCCCAAAATCGTTTTCTAGTGATCGATCCAAAAATGTATTAATCAACAAGGCCCAAAAGGACCCATTAAAAGTTGGGCCAGGAAAATTCCTGTTTTTTGCGCGATCGAACTTTTTGGTCTCTGCCATGAAGTTGTGCAGTAATAATCTTTAGTTTATTGAATTATTGCAAACTTTTGCTCATAATAGAAATCAACCTCATTGATTAGGTTGGTTGTTTGTGTCTTTAATTTTGGAAATTTCTTTTCGAAGAAAATAGACCCCATAGCTTTCTATCTTTATAATATAGAAATTACTATAATGCTCCTAAGGACGAACCATCCTAAGGTTCAGAACTCGCCACATCATGAGGGGCGTTCTGAGAGATTGGGCAATCCACTCAAAGACCCCAGCTAAAACTAAAAAAAACTATTTATCTCCATTTTCACTCCATCACCACTTACTCAAACCTACTAGTCATCTTTTTCTTTTTCCTTTTTTTTTTGTCATTGTTACTTCTCATGTCTCATTTAATCCTAAACAAAAAAAGGGTGTGTTTGATAACTTGATAGTAATCCGGTTAAGATCTTAACCGGGTTAGGATTGAACCAAATTTGGGGTGGTTCAAAGATAACCTATTAAGAGCCATTCTTTTCTTTGAACTAAAAAGAACTAGTTCAACCTTGTACGAGTTTTTGCCAAATACATTTTAGACTTTTATCCAAGAACAAATTGTCAAAACAGCCTCAGACTAGTTTTTATTTTTCAAAACCGACCCACCTTTTTTTTTTACCAAAATCGACCCACTTTTTTTTTACCAAAATCGACCCACTTTTTGCCACGTCAGTTTAATCTCATTACTAAACAGTCGGGGTTGGCAACTCTGACTGTTTAGAAGGTTGTTAAACCCTAATTAGAAGCCTTAAACACGATTTTTTATGCCATAAATAATCGGGGTTGGCAACCCCGACTAATTAGGAAATAAGAGTAAGCTGGCGTGATAAAAAGTGGGTCGGTTTTGATAAAAAAAATGGATCGGTTTTGAAAATTAAAAACTGGTTTGAGGCTATTTTAAAATTTTGTTCTTTTATCCAAGTTAATGGTGCGTTGCCAAACAAGCCCTAAATATAGGACTTAGGTTGGAACTAAAGGGTCTGCTTCTCCTTCGACGAGTGTGATCGAAGCCAATTTTGTTCTGGACCACCTTCCTTCCTTGGATTCATTTTGAAGTCACTAAAATTCTTAATCCATTTGTTCTCACTTTTAATATAACCCGAGAGAATTCGACTCTTAAATCATAATTGTCTATTTCAAAATGTTTTTCTACGGAGCATTCTTTACACTTTATTGAAAACAATTCATGATTATCTTATATAAAATAAATACTTTCCGTTTGAAAAAATGGACTACTTGTTATGAACCTATTGATGAATATCCATAAACTCAAGAATTTACTTCTTCCTATTTAACTTTTAGAGTTATTACTAAGGTCTTATATAACACACACACACAGGAAAACTCCTATAAACTTAAGTGAATAGGAGTCGTTTGTCCACCATACATTAATTTTGTATTGAAATTTGTGCTAGCATGTGATATAAATCAAGGCAAATATCAAAGATAGCCTTGATGCGTGATACAAAATCTCAAAGCATAAGATAGTAATGGAGAACAATCGTTTGTTGGTGAGCGAGTGATTGAAGCCGCAAGATGATCTGATGAGAATGAATGCAGTGTTACAAAATTCTATGAAAATAGACCTCAAATTCTATCAACAAATAAAATAATATGTAAACAAGAAATCATCAAAATGAAGTCAAGAAGCCTCTATAGCAAGACCCAGCAAAAATTTCAGCAAAAATACCCAATTTTCCCAATAAAGGCGTTGCCTTTTTCTCCCGACCCCGAAGTCAGCGATCTTGATCTGCTTCTGGCTGTTGATGAGGAGATTGGACGGCTTGACGCCGCGGTGGACGATCTTCCGGCTGTGGAGGTAGGCGAGGCCCTGGAGCACCTGGCCGGCGACGTAGGAGCTAAAAGCGTAATCAATGAATTCTCATAAACATCAATACTAGGCAATTGAAGAGCTAAAAAAATAGAAAACGAATATTGTGGTTGTAGGGGTTTGAACTCCTAACCTCTTGTCCAACCTCCTAAACTTTACCACTGAGACAAGTGGCCTAAAATATTCATGTCACTCAAAAATATATACATATATATCCCAACGTGTAATCTTAACAACTGACCCATAATCTTAACAACCGACCCGTAACCTTAACAACCAACCCTTAACCTTAACAACCGACCCGTAACCTTAACAACCAACTCGTAACCTTAACAATTAACCCGTACTTTAACAACCAACGCGTAACATTCACAACCCATAACCTTAACAACCGACCCTAACCTTAACAACTGACCATATCCTTCACAACCAACCCGTAATCTTCAAAGCGAATACGTAACCTTCATTCACCACCAACTCTTAGACTTAACAATAAACTTATTATAGTGAAATAACAAGAATATATAAATTTACATACTCTAATTTAATTTCAAGTCATCAATTTCAAAAAAAAATACAAAAATATGTAAACTTAAGGGGGTTGGCGACGCAACTCGTCATCACCGTCTTCATGATCGAAGTTTTCTTCGCCTCATGAACGAACGCCGGTAAAGTTTCACAGCCAATGTTGACGCAGTCGCCGTCGATGTCGATGCCGTTGAAAATTTTGGAGAGAACTAGAAATTCCCCCCCCTAAACCTCAGTTAAAATCATCACAGTAACATCATCAAAAAGAGAGAGAGTGTGAAAGGGTATTATGGTCTTTACATGTTTAAAACTCTTGGGTTTTGTGTTTTGGAGCTCAGAGAAAAGTTTACTTTTGAGGATTTTGGGAGCGTTGAAAAAATCTTGGGAGTGGGTGGAACACTTGGACTCATTTTGGGGCTCTTGTACTTTATTCGATGAACCTTGTTCTGTTCTCAACATTTTCCCTAATAAATACCAACATTTATAACTCAACCTTTAAATAAAGAAAAGATTTTAATTCAAGGACGGATAAAAATCCGAAAAGATTCGTTGGTGGATTCGTGAAGGCTCAAGCCTATTGGTATAGGCGTAACTGCTGGAATCGGTATGTTCTGGTTTGACTGCTCAATTTCTAAAATTTCTGAGCTTTTTATTTTTTTTCGAATTTTTTTAATGGTTTTACTGTCTTTGTTATCATGGTGATTTTGATGAACTATGAGAATGTTAAGTTAGAAGTAGAAATGACTAGCTAGCTCATCATGTGTTTGATGTAATGCCTGGCACATGTTTTATGTTAATGCAATTCTTTGTTCAGTTAGTGGGGAATCTTTATTATCAGTTTGTGGGGAATCTTTACTCTTGAACGGGATGCTTGAGAAGATGAGAGGAAGAAAAATATGCTTTTGGGGTTCATAATTTGTTTTCAGTGTGATTTTTACCAATATTGCATTCCCACTGTCAACAACCCACAATCTCCTAATAAAACCTGTGCAACAACCCACAATCTCATTTGTTCAAGATAATTCTATTGGGTTGATTTGGTCATATTTGAAGTCTCCGTCCCCCTTATCTTTGATGGAGAGCTAATAGACCAACTTGCCAAGAGGAGATGACTTGAGGTGTGAGGTCTTGTTGCATTAAGTCCCATATTTGAAGTCTCTGTCCCCCTTATCTTCAGTCTTCACACACGCATATTCAGAGATTGAAACAAAAGGTCCAAAAGAAGTCATCAAGGTGTAAACTTTAAGTCAAGGTCCTCCACTGATGCCAAGAAGAGTATGTAGACCGACTTGCCGAGAGGAGATGGCCTGGAATGTGAAGTCAAGGTCTTCCACTGCTGACAATTCTTCGATAGTTAGTATCTTTTAATCAACTGAGGTTTAGCTGAGACTCTTGCGTGAAGACCGAAAGACCTTAAAGCTATAAATAGATAGTAAGAGTTTGATCATATATCATTCCTATCACATTTGCAGAATCCATCCCAATGTCACCACAGTTTGTTTTTTCAGCGCTCACAGCTCTAGTCCTCCTCTCATGCCCTAAAGCTTCGACATACAACCCCACCTTCCATCCAAAACATGACAATGTCACTGATCGACAATCACTTCTCTCCTTCAAATCCACGATATCCGGCGATCCTAGAGGATCACTGTGTTAGGAATTTGACGCCTAAACCCCTAATGCAACGGAAACGCGGTATAGAAAAAGTACACCAAGATTTAACGAGGTTCGGCAACTGCCTACGTCCTCGGGAGCCACACAGATAATTTTCTTATTAATCAAATAAGAAATTACAATTTAGGAGCGTATCTCAAAACTGAGATTTCTCAGATAAACACTGTAGCTACAGTGTTAATAATCAAAGGGTATGAACCCTTTCAATTCTCAACTGAGAACAAATACCCCACAATTCAAAACCCCTAATTAATTCCCTCTCTCTCTTCTTAAATCCCCCTCAACTAAACTGTTGAAAGCTGGGGATTAATCATAAAATCGCAGCTGCGATTTGGGGGGGGGTTTTCCGTCGCCGCCAGGGAAGAAGTCGGAGGAGAGGGGGAGAAGCACACCAGCGAAACCCTAGGGCCAAAGGGGGCTTTTATAGGCGATGATGAGGGGCTGGCGACAGCCTGTCGCCAGCGAATAACCCAGACGCAAAGGTCGGGTTCGCCAAACGCAGAGCTCGGCATCGCCTAACGCAGAGCTCGGAGGCGAACGCAGAGCTCGAGGGGGGTTCGAAACGCAGAGCTCAGGCTTCGAGCTTCGTAGGCTGGACTACCGGAGCTCGCCTGCGACCATCGAACTCGTCGGAGCTCGTCGGAGCTCCTCTTCGCCGGCGGAGGTTTGTTTTCCACCCCCAATTCTAACACACTGGCCTCGTGGAACGACTCTGTTCATTTCTGTCGATGGCAAGGCATCACTTGTGGTGGCTTCCGACATCCTCAAAGGGTCGCATCCTTGAACTTGAGCTCCCTCGATCTTGTTGGAGTTATTTCGACGGCCATAGCTAACCTCACATTTCTTAGGGAGATTGATCTGTCGGACAATCAAATTAATGGATCCATCCCACAAGAGATTGGTCACCTTTCCAGATTGACACATCTTGACTTGAGTTCGAATTCTCTTGAAGGAGGTATTCCTGCTTCACTCTCTCACTGTTCAAAATTAGAGGTACTTTTTCTGCGGGATAACAAGCTCCAAGGTGAAATTCCAGTCAGTCTCAGCAATTGCTCCAGCCTACAGGTCCTAAATTTAAAAAACAATAGCCTCACAGGACGTATACCTTCTTCATTAACAAGTCTTTCCTTGCTTTCTGGTCTATCTATGGCCGGAAACAAATTATATGGCGGCATCCCGCATACCATTGGAAACCTCACCTCTCTAACCGTACTTTATTTGAACAATAACAGCCTTAGTGGCAGCATCCCATCTAGCATAGCTAACCTCACCTCTCTAACTGTACTTTACTTGTACAATAACGAACTCACTGGCAGCATCCCACCGAGCATAGGGAATCTCATTTCTCTTACTAGCTTTGCACTTGATACTAACCAATTATCAGGAAGCATACCACACTCCATCGGTAGGCTTTCTGAAGTAAAAGAACTTTCTTTGTCAGCCAACAGCCTCTCTGGAGGCGTACCACCTTCACTGTGGAATCTCTCTTCTCTTTCTCATCTATCTATGTCATTTACCTATCACCTATCTGGGTCACTCCCACCAAACATAGGCCAAGCTCTTCCTCTGCTTGAAACATTTTACCTGGCCTTTAACCAATTCCACGGACCAATCCCAATGTCATTGTCCAATGCATCTCGTCTTCAAAACATTGATCTTTCTGGAAATAGCTTCAGTGGCGTAATCCCTCCTAGCCTCGGACGTTTACGAGAGCTGCAATCACTAATTCTATATAGTAACCACTTGGAAACCATGACACCTGATGGATGGAATTTCCTAACCGCGTTGACCAATTGTACCCAGTTGGAGTGGTTGACCCTAGCGTCAAATAAGCTTAGAGGCGTGCTACCAAATTCAATCGCCAACCTTTCCACCAATCTTCAGGGTCTATATATGGATAATAACTACATCTCTGGAAAAATATCTTCTGATATCGGAAACCTCGTAAACCTTATGGTGCTTCGTATGGATGGAAACTCGCTTTATGGCTCTATTCCTTCCAGCATCGGGATGCTTCGGAACTTGCATGCATTGGATTTGGGCAATAACAAGCTATCTGGAGAGATTCCATCTACCATCGGCAACCTTACTCAATTGAATGAACTTTATCTAGATTCCAATGAACTAAGCGGAAATATACCAGTAAGTCTGGGAAAGTGCCAAAACCTAATATATCTAAATCTTGGATCTAACAAACTTACGGGTAATATACCCAAAGAAATAGTCTCCATATCTGGACTCTCCATATATTTAAGTTTGGCATCCAATGCACTGTCAGGGCCAATACCATCTGAAATCGGGAGCTTAATAAACGTGAATATATTAGATTTCAGCATGAACAAATTGTCTGGTGAAATCCCTAGCAGTCTCGGTCAGTGTCAAGTGCTGGAAGGACTTTATCTTGGTGGGAATTTTCTTCA
>NC_033794.1:5735279-5753811 GCF_001876935.1 Asparagus officinalis | reverse complement strand
TGTTGGGAATTTAACGCTGAAACCCCTAATGCAACAGAAACGCAGTATAGAAAAAGTACACCAAGATTTAACGAGGTTCGGCAACTGCCTACGTCCTCGGGAGCCACACAGATAATTTTCTTATTAATCAAATAAGAAATTACAATTTAGGAGCGTATCTCAAAACTGAGATTTCTCAGATAAACACTGTAGCTACAGTGTTAATAATCAAAGGGTATGAACCCTTTCAATTCTCAACTGAGAACAAATACCCCACAATTCAAAACCCCTAATTAATTCCCTCTCTCTCTTCTTAAATCCCCCTCAACTAAACTGTTGAAAGCTGGGGATTAATCATAAAATCGCAGCTGCGATTTGGGGGGGGTTTTCCGTCGCCGCCAGGGAAGAAGTCGGAGGAGAGGGGGAGAAGCACAGCAGCGAAACCCTAGGGCCAAAGGGGGCTTTTATAGGCGATGATGAGGGGCTGGCGACAGCCTGTCGCCAGCGAATAACCCAGACGCAAAGGTCGGGTTCGCCAAACGCAGAGCTCGGCATCGCCTAACGCAGAGCTCGCCATCGCCTAACGCAGAGCTCGGAGGCGAACGCAGAGCTCGAGGGGGGTTCGAAACGCAGAGCTCAGGCTTCGAGCTTCGTCGGCTGGACTACCGGAGCTCGCCTGCGACCATCGAACTCGTCGGAGCTCGTCGGAGCTCCTCTTCGCCGGCGGAGGTTTGTTTTCCACCCCCAATTCTAACACACTGGCCTCGTGGAACGACTCTGTTCATTTCTGTCGATGGCAAGGCATCACTTGTGGTGGCTTCCGACATCCTCAAAGGGTCGCATCCTTGAACTTGAGCTCCCTCGATCTTGTTGGAGTTATTTCGACGGCCATAGCTAACCTCACATTTCTTAGGGAGATTGATCTGTCGGACAATCAAATTAATGGATCCATCCCACAAGAGATTGGTCACCTTTCCAGATTGACACATCTTGACTTGAGTTCGAATTCTCTTGAAGGAGGTATTCCTGCTTCACTCTCTCACTGTTCAAAATTAGAGGTACTTTTTCTGCGGGATAACAAGCTCCAAGGTGAAATTCCAGTCAGTCTCAGCAATTGTTCCAGCCTACAGCTCCTAACTTTAAAAAACAATAGCCTCACAGGACGTATACCTTCTTCATTAACAAGTCTTTCCTTGCTTTCTGGTCTATCTATGGCCGGAAACAAATTATATGGCGGCATCCCGCATACCATTGGAAACCTCACCTCTCTAACCGTACTTTATTTGAACAATAACAGCCTTAGTGGCAGCATCCCATCTAGCATAGCTAACCTCACCTCTCTAACTGTACTTTACTTGTACAATAACGAACTCACTGGCAGCATCCCACCGAGCATAGGGAATCTCATTTCTCTTACTAGCTTTGCACTTGATACTAACCAATTATCAGGAAGCATACCACACTCCATCGGTAGGCTTTCTGAAGTAAAAGAACTTTCTTTGTCAGCCAACAGCCTCTCTGGAGGCGTACCACCTTCACTGTGGAATCTCTCTTCTCTTTCTCATCTATCTATGTCATTTACCTATCACCTATCTGGGTCACTCCCACCAAACATAGGCCAAGCTCTTCCTCTGCTTGAAACATTTTACCTGGCCTTTAACCAATTCCACGGACCAATCCCAATGTCATTGTCCAATGCATCTCGTCTTCAATACATTGAGCTTGGTGGAAATAGCTTCAGTGGCATAATCCCTCCTACCCTCGGACGTTTACGAGAGCTGCAATCACTATTTCTATATAGTAACCACTTAGAAACCACGGAACCTGATGGATGGACATTCCTAACCGCTTTGACCAATTGTACCCAGTTGGAGTGGTTGACCCTATCGTCAAATAAGCTTAGAGGCGTGCTACCAAATTCAATCGCCAACCTTTCCACCAATCTTCAGGGTCTATATATGGATAATAACTACATCTCTGGAAAAATATCTTCTGATATCGGAAACCTCGTAAACCTTATGGTGCTTCGTATGGATGGAAACTCGCTTTATGGCTCTATTCCTTCCAGCATCGGGATGCTTCGGAACTTGCATGCATTGGATTTGGGCAATAACAAGCTATCTGGAGAGATTCCATCTACCATCGGCAACCTTACTCAATTGAATGAACTTTATCTAGATTCCAGTGAACTAAGCGAAAATATACCAGTAAGTCTGGGAAAGTGCCAAAACCTAATATATCTAAATCTTGGATCTAACAAACTTACGGGTAGTATACCCAAAGAAATAGTCTCCATTTCTAGGCTCTCCATACATTTAAGTTTGGCATCCAATTCACTGTCAGGGCCAATACCATCTGAAATCGGGAGCTTAATAAATGTGAATATATTAGATTTCAGCATGAACAAATTGTCTGGTGAAATCCCTATCACTCTCAGTGAGTGTCAAGTGCTGGAGGAACTTTATGTTGGTGGAAATCTCTTTCAAGGAAGTATTCCTTCTTCTTTAGCCTCGTTAAGAGGCATCCAGAAGCTCGATTTTTCAAAAAATAACTTGTCGGGAAAAATACCTGACTTCTTACAAGATTTTCATGGCCTAAACTATTTGAATCTGTCCTTCAATAACTTTGAAGGTGAAGTGCCACTACTTGGTGTGTTTGCAAATGCAAGTGCAGTTTCAGTTATTGGAAATAGTAAGCTTTGTGGTGGGAACCCAGAAATGCATCTGCCAGCTTGCCCTTCTGAACCCTTTAACAAGAAACATGGATCACGCACAGTAATAGTGATCTGCGGGAGTACTATTTTATTTATATTAGTGATTCTTCTTTTCTGTTTCCTCGTAGTCCGACGCTGTCGAAAAGGTTCAAGAAGAAAATCTCTCGACTCATCACCCACAATCGAGCAAAATGTGAAGGTCACTTATGGTGATCTTGTGAGAGCCACAGATGGATTTTCTGAGGACAATATAATTGGGACTGGTAGTTTTGGTAGAGTATATAAAGGACTACTCGATGTTGAAAGTACGAAAGTTGTTGCTGTAAAGGTATTGAATCTTCAAATACCAGGAGCATCGAGGACATTTATAGCAGAATGTAATGCTGTGAAAAACATCCGGCATCGGAATCTTCTCAAGATCCTTACAGTATGTTCAAGTGTAGATTTCAAAGGTAATGACTTCAAAGCTGTAGTTTTTGAGTTCATGGAAAATGGAAGTTTAGATGATTGGTTGCATCCCAAAGCAAATGAGCAGTCCAAACCAAAGAAATTGGACCTTACGGCAAGGTTAGATATAGCTATTGATGTAGCTTATGCTTTGGATTATCTCCACCATCAATGTGGCAAACCAATTGTTCACTGTGATCTAAAGCCAAGCAACATTCTTCTGGATGATAATATTACTGCTCACGTCGGTGACTTTGGGTTTGCCAAGTTTCTCAAAAAGGTTACCTCTCAGTACTCAACAAGTTCAGCCGGTCTCAGAGGAACTATCGGGTATATTGCTCCAGGTAAAACTTATATTTTCTTGATTTCGTTACTTTTATATATGTTGTATTATTTTGTTAGGCTAAAATTTTAAAAGAGAAAACAAGATTACCATCTGAACCTTAAACATCATGGTATATTTTCCTTTTATAGTTGAACACAATGCATTGTTTGTTTTTCTTCACACGTGCAAGCTTCAAATGCATACATGCATGTTTTACTATCACATTTCTGTTAGAATATGTTCTGAATTTAAAGATGTAATTTTATTATCATAATTAAACTATGACATCTAATATGTTCTGAATTTAAAGATGTAATTTTATTATCATAATTAAACTATGACATCTATGTGTTCATCTTATGTACTTCACTGAAAATATTCTCTTATTTTATTATCATAATTAAACTATGACATCTATGTGTTCATCTTATGTACTTCACTGAAAATATTCTCTTAACATTCCATATATTGCCAAATTAATTTGATAAGGAAAATGTAATACTCAGTCTTACTTTATTCTTTCTCTTGTATTTATCTCAGTATAATCCATTCTAATTGCTTCTATGTATTTCACCTATAACAGAGTACGGAATGGGGAATGAAGTTTCAACTTGTGGAGATGTGTATAGCTATGGGATCCTTTTATTGGAAATGTTTACAGGAAAGAGACCCACTGATGATATGTTTGTAGGAGGTCTTACTCTTCCTATGTTT
Organism: Asparagus officinalis; assembly: GCF_001876935.1. Taxonomy (NCBI): domain Eukaryota; kingdom Viridiplantae; phylum Streptophyta; class Magnoliopsida; order Asparagales; family Asparagaceae; genus Asparagus; species Asparagus officinalis. The sequence goes on along the minus strand of NC_033794.1, from coordinate 5,749,633 downwards.
GTGAAGATGGCATTTCCTGAACAAATCACAAATGTCATTGACGCTCATTTGCTCACACCAAGTGATGATGCTGAAAGCATGAATTATGCAAGAGCAACCAACTGCATGGCTTCAATTCTTAGAATTGGTATCTCTTGCTCAAATGAATTACCAGCAGAGAGAATGGAGACGGACAAAATCATCAAGGAACTGCATATTGTTAGAGATATGTTCATGAGGAATGGAAATTATGGGGAGAGACAGAGAGTACTGCAGAGTGGTGAAGGTCCATCTACAAATATTCACAGACAGACATTGGTATGGGAATGTGCTATGCATGTGACACACACACTAATAAAATTCACAAACAAAATTCCTACTGAAATTAATTCAATCTATCATGATGGTTGATTTAAGTGAGGATAACCAATTTATTATAGATAGTTTCTATAGAAATATATTGCTTAGTCATTATGGTAATTTTAATTGCAAATATTTAATCGTGGAATGATCCTCTAATGTAAGCTACATAAAAGGAAAAAATTGCACTAGTATACTGTAGAGTAATCCTATTGAATTCCATACATTCAACATCATTTTTTCGGTCGATGAAAAATATAATTCCATTAACCAAATGAGCATTTACGTACAACATCAAGGTACATGCATACCTGAGCAATACAATTTACTTCAGACACATGAAACCCTCAAGCAACAGAAAGATAATGAAACAAAAGCTAACAGCCTATGCATTGTAAATAGTTACCAACATCACAATTTTCTGGAGGGATGGGATGGTGAAAGATAGCAGGTTGATAGTGCTTTAATTATTGTATTAAACCACTAGCATTGTTGCGTGCTATAGATAAATTATTGTTGAAATTCCCTGTGCTTATATATTAGTAACCAAAGTGAAAGTGGTTTTTATTACTAAGTGGAAGAAAATGGTTCCCACCAACACCCATGTGTGTGTATTTGTTGGGTGTTAAAGAGAATTCCTGTTGAAATTCCCTCTGCTCACACACCAACACCCATGTGTGTGTATTTGTTGGGTGTTAAAGAGAATTCCTGTTGAAATTCCCTCTGCTCACACATTAGTAATTTAATTAAGTTGCCCCCCCTCTGCTCACACATTAGTAATTTAATTAAGTTGCCCCTTAAATAAATGTTGACGGAAGAAAGAATTCATGCAGTCAACCATCGTTGTTGTTGTTATTTTTCTGTCTGTAGAATTTCTCAGTTTATCTTTATGCTATGCTACCTTAGTTGCATATGTACATGTCATCAGAAATAGAGTATGGGATGGACATAGAGTTTTTATTCCTAGAGATTGTTGCAGCCATAAAGTACTAATGTTTTTGCATAGAGATGCTGGTGATATCTTCCAAGTTTTAAGCCTTAAGATTTTTTTTTAATATCATTGATTTCCTTGCAATGTCATTGATTTACACTTGTTTATAATCTCCATACTCAGGACCGACATTGTCTGCTCGAGCAAACTACTGTAGAGGAATGGAGATAGAGAATGTATTGAAGCAAGCAAATGGTATCAGGAACATAGAGATTTATAGAGACAATAAGAGAGATTAACTTGTTTTTATATATGTTCTCACAGTGGTTTCTTCGTAATCAGTAGATTTGGATTGTTTGGAAGTATACCTTTATCTATTATTCTAAATCTTTTTTTGGTTGTTTCTCCTGTAACCCTTTTTGTTCTATGAATGGCCTTTTATACAAGCGATCTTGTTTTGGCATTTCTGGGCTTTCTTTTACTTCATTAGATAGATTGAGTTCTTTCTTTCGAGCATTGAGGTTGAAGCATCTGTATTTATGCTTTTCATAGTTACTTTGGTGATTCCTGTAATTAATTTATTGGAGCTGATTACTACAAAGAGATTTTACCTACTGTAATTATTCTTGTAGAAGGCCGTAGTTTTCACAAGTTTTTGCTATAAAGCTATTAAAGTTTCTAATACTGGGAGCTTCAAGGAGATTTATGGCAGAATGAGAAGCAACGAAAAACATTCTGCATCAGAATCTTTTCAAGATCCTTACAATATGTTCAGCTGTATATCTCAAAGGTAATGACTTCAAAGCTGTGGTCTTTGAGTTTATGGAGAGTGGCAATTTAGATGATTGGTTGCGTCCCAAAGCAAATGAGCAATTCAAAGCAAGAAAACTGAACCTTATGGGAAGATTAAATACAACTATTGATGTAGCTGATGCTTTGGATTACCTCCACCATTGTGGAAAACCAATTGTTCATCGTGATCTGAAGCAAAGCAACATTCTTCTCGATGATAATATGATTGCTTATGTTGGTGACTTCGGGGCCGCCAAGTTTCTCAAGAAGGTTACTTCTCACTACTCAACAAGTTCAGTTGGTCTCTAAGGAACTTTTGGATATATTGCTTCCGGTGAAAACTTCTATTTATTATGGTACATACTATTTCAGCTAGAACGTTTTACTTTACAGTTATATAAGTATATCATCATAATCAACCTATCTCATATAATTTCATCTCATGTACTCCACGGAACCTATCAACATTCCATATGTTATTTTCCTCAAAAAAAAAAAAAAAAATTCCATATGTTTCCAAATTAATTTGATAAGAAAATATAAGTATTCGGTTTCATATTACACCGCCTCTTATAATCACCTCGGACTAACTATCCTAACATCTGTGTTCCATCTATAACAGTGTACAGAATGGGAATTGAAGTTTCAACTTGTGGGGATGTGCATAGCTATTGGATACTTTTACTGGAAATGTTTACTGGAAAGAGACCAACTGATGATATGTTTATAGGAGGTCTTACTCTTCCTAGGTTTGTGGAGATGACATTTCCTGAACGAATCACAGACGTCAATATTGATGCTCATTTGCTTGCACCATGCGATGATGCTGAAAGTATGAACTATGCAAGAGCAATCGAGTGCGTAGCTTCAATGCTTAGAATTGGTATCTCATGCTCCTATGAATTACCAGCAGAGAGAATCGAGATGGGCAACATCATGAGGGAACTTTGTACTGTCAGAGATATGTTCATGGAGAATGGAAATCAGGGGAAGACATACAGAACCCTGCAGAGTGGTGAAGGCCCATCTGCAAAGATTTAGTAACGAAGCACTGGTATGGGCTATGCATGTGACATATACATATATTAAACACATACATGTGTATATACACACACATAACATAAATAAATATATAATCCCTATTGAAATCGATTGTTAAATATCCTGGTTTGATTTAAGTAGGATAATCCCTTTATTTACACAGTTTATGGTGAAATCTATCTGCTAAATCGTAATAGTTAGTTTAATTGCAAATATTGAATCATAATGGTTAGTTTAAGTGAAGAATAGGTCTTGTGAATTGTCTATGCTCAGAACAGAGGTGACAGCGGTTTATATTGCTAAGTGGAATAAAAAGGTTCCTATCTCTGTCTGTTTGCATATTTTATTATGCATTATCGAAAGTTGTTATTCCCTCAGCACACATATTAGTAAGTTAACCAAGTTGCCTTACATGAAGGTGTATTTGTTGTTGACTATCTTTGTGCTATACTTCCATATGTATGCACATGTCAAAAGAAAAAGAGTATTCGAATAGAAAATAGACTTCTTATTCTTGGAGATGTCTTCATGGAATACTAATGTTTATTGCAAAGGGACACTGTTGAAAGATTAGGGTTTGTAAGATCTAATATTCTCATTATCGGCTTGGCTTATATAGTCTTACACCCATATTTACACAAAACCCCTCTAATATTCCTTAATTACACTTATCTTTTCAACACTCCTTCTCAAGATGAGCGAAAGATATCTATTAAGCCCATCTTGTCACACCCTCTAGCTAGATCTACTGAGCTAAGCCCTTTAGTCAAACAGTCTGCAGCCTACTCCTTAGTTGGAACATGGTCTAACTCCAATAACCCACTGTTCAGCTTCTCCTTGATGAATAATCTATCAATCTCGATGTGCTTAGTTCTGTCATGCTGAACTGGGTTGTTGACGATACTGATAGCTGACTTGTTGTCGCACCACAAACTCATCTTGGCCCCTTGATCAAGGTTCAGCTCCACCAGCATGTTCTTCAGCCACATCAACTCCGCAACCCCCAAGGCCATGGCTCTGTACTCTTCTTCAGCTGTTGATCTCGCCACCACAAATTACTTCTTGCTTTTTCAGGAGACTAAATTGCCTCCTACAAATATGCAATACCCTGAGGTAGACCTCCGATCATCTCCGCAGCTAGCCCAATCTGAGTCACAGTAGCCCTTAATGTTCACATGGTCACTCCTCCTGAATCTTAGTCCCTTGCCAGGGGTCCCTTCAGATACCTCAGTATCTGATATACTGCATCCATATGACCCTTTCTCGGGTCATGCATGTAGCGGCTCACCACGCTTACCGCAAATGAGATGTCTGGACGTGTGTGACTCAGGTAGATCAGCCTGCCCACCAATCTCTGATATCTCTCACGATCAACAGGTTCTTCTGCCTCAGCACTCAGCCTGAAACTCTGATCAATCGGTGTAGCAGCCGGCTTGCACCCCAACATCCCCGTCTCTGCAAGAAGATCCAGTGCATACTTCCTCTGGGAGAGAACAACCCCCTTAGGTCCATGAGCTATCTCTATCCCAAGAAAGTATCGAAGTTGACCCAGATCCTTCACTTCGAATTCTTTGCTCAATCTTACCTTGAGTTGAGCAATCTCCTTCTCATCATCCCCTGTGATGATCATGTCATCCACATACACTGCCAGCATAGTGATGTGACCCTCACTTCTTCTGAAGAATACAGTATGGTCGGCATTGATCTGTCTGTATCCCATACTAACCATGGCTCTCTTGAACCTATCAAACCATGCTCGAGGGGACTGTTTCAGTCCATACAAAGGCTTCTTCAGCTTGCAAACCTTACCCACTGTCTGTCTTGTGCCACATCCAGGTGGTATCTCCATATACACCTCTTCCACTAGATCTCCATGAAGAAACGCATTCTTCACATCCAGTTGGTGTAGTTCCCATCCACCATTTGTTGCCAGAGAAATCAGCGTTTGAACAGTACTCATCTTTGCCACTGGTGCAAAAGTCTCATCGTAGTTAATGCTGTATGTCTGGCTGTACCCTTTTGCCACCAGTCGTGCCTTGTATCGTTCAACCTTCCCTTCTGGGTTCTGCTTCACGGTAAACTCCCACTTGCATCCAATTTCTCTTTTCCCTGCTGGCAGTATTGCTAACTCCCACGTGTGGTTCTTCTCAAGAGCCCCCAGCTCCTCATGCATAGCAGTCTTCCACTTTAAGTCATTCTTAGCATCCTGCCAGCTGTTAGGTATAATAACAGAATCTAATGATGCAATGAATGCTCTATGTGACGGGGATATGTGAGAATAGGAAACAGAATGATCTAGATCCCAACCATATCTCTTAGGAGGATTTCCCGCATTACTGCGAGTAGTCCTCCTTTCTGACATTGGAGTGGGGAGAGGGGTAGGAGTAGGAATGGTATTACCTAGAGTGGAGGGTGATGTAGGTATCTCAGGAGTTGGATCAGAGCTGGACGAGGGACTAGGCACTGGCACTGTTACTATAGGCATCTCTGGTTCCTTCCCCCTCCTACTGTATGTAAGCAACTCCCCCTGAGATGTAGGCCTAACACCCCTTTTCTTCTCTTCCTCCCCTTCGTCTTCATCCTCCTTCTCTCCTGAGTACGAAATCGAAATTGGTATTGACCCCCTTGAGCTCTCATCATTCTCCCCCTCTCGCCTCATACCTCCAGTATCAGGCAAGTCGCCAAAAGGTGAAGTAACCCCCATTGTGTAGTACAGCTCGAGCTCCCGAAACCCCACATCCATGCTGACAAACAGCCTTTTCTCCACCGGGCTCCAGCAGACATATCCTTTCTGGGTGCCATTGTATCCCACGAATATACACTTCATAGCCCTAGGGTCTAGCTTTCCAACCGATGGTCTGTTGTCCTTCACAAAACACACACAACCAAATACCTTCAATAGTAGGACCCCCTGGTTATCTCCCTTCAGTGTCTCACGAGTAGACTTCCACTCCAACACACTCGAAGGCATCCGGTTGATTAAGTGAATAGCAGTCAAGACTACTTGTCCCCACAAAACCTTTGGGATATTCATTGCCATCATCATACTCCTAGCAACTTCTAGGAGATGTATGTTCTTCCTCTCTGCTACTCCATTCTGCGCTGGGGTATATGGGCATGTAGTCTGGTGTAGAATCCCCTGAGCTGACAGATATTCCCCAAGTGTTCTGTTGGTGTACTCTGTCTCATTATCCGACCTCAACACCTTTACTACTGCACAATACTGAGTCTGGATGTGCTTATGAAAATCTTTGAAACAGCCAACTACATCACTTTTGTTTTTCATAAGATACACCCAAGTGACCCTAGAGAAGCAATCAATAAATATAACAAAAAACTTGCATCCATTTATAGAATTTACTGGGCAGGGTCCCCATACATCAGAGTGTATTACTTCAAACTTGTAAGAACTCCTATTACCCGAACTAACATAAGAGCTTCTAGTCAGCTTCCCAAACTCACAAGCATCACACTGCAGCTTCTGTTTATTTACCTTTCCAAACAGGGTTGGATACATTTTACCCAAAATGCCAAATGACGGATGTCCCATCCGTTGATGATAAAGCATCAACTCATCTTCTGTACACACTTTAGCTCCTCCTGTTCCCGTCCTCTCTACCACAGATGTCAGCGCTGAGTCCATCCCTTCGCGGTCCAAGTACCACAGCCTGCTACGCCATGTCCCAGTCCCAAGTCTTCATCCTGTCCCTTTCTCCTGAAAGATCACCTTGGGAATGTTAAAAGAAACAATACAATTTAGTTGGAGGATAATGGCACTAATGGATAACAGGCTAACCGGAAATGAAGGAGCATGTAGAACATTAGATAAAGTTATAGAACCTGTACAACTAACAGTGCCCTTACCAACCACATCCTGTGTTGTACCATCAGCGATCTAAATACTCTCTGCTTCTGCTAAGTGAGTGTAAGATAAGAACTCACTGACATTGCCTGTCACATGTCTGGATGCTCCAGAATCCATTATCCAGGCGGTGGATCTTCTCTCGTTTGGGTGTGCGCGAAGGGCGTAATTGGCATAATCTCCTCCAGAGAGAGTAGTGGATGACCCCTCAGACACATCACCTACTGCTCTCTGCTTCCTCCTCAGTGCTGCCAAGAGAGCCTGATCCTCATCAGTGAAGATCATCTCAGCTTCTTCTTCCCTTTCTGTCACTGTCAAGTTTGCCCGTGGTCTCCTCTTCCACCTCGCCCTCGACCTGCACGGCCACCAGTCTGACCACGTTCACCCCAGTTCCTTTCCCTGGGTGGCTTAGGGCATATCTGTCTCAGATGCCCTACCTCTCCACAGTTGAAGCACTGTCTAGTCTCCCTTCTGAATCCAGTATTATTCGGGTTGGATACCACCAGTGCAGACTTCTCCCATGTAAGTCCACCTATTCCAACCTGTAGTCTGATACGGCTTTCCTCCTGTATCATGACCGAGACTGCTTCCTCCAGTGGTGGGATCTTCGTCTGAGTTAGTAGCAACGCCGTCCTCTGCTCATACGCTGGAGCCAAGCCTCGGAGAAACAACATGGTCCTCTTCTGCAAAGAGGCCTCGCGCTCCTTGCACTCCGGGTCCTTGCAGCTCGCTAGGGGCGAGAAGTGATCGTGATCGAGCCACAAGCGCTCCAGCTCTGTGGCGTACTCCTGTATAGTCCTCTCTCCCTGGACTGTAGCGTTGATCTCCTTCTCGATCTGGTATACCCTCAGGTTATTCCCCACCCCATCGTAGGTCCTCCTCAGCTTCTCCCAGACATCCTGCACCCTCCCAAGGCCATCCACTATGGTAGCAATTGGCTGGACTACAGAATTCAGAAGCCAGATGTACACCAACATATGAGTGGACTTCCACTCATCTCTACTTGCGGAGCCCTCAGCCGGCTCAGTCTTCTCCCCTGTCAGATATCCCTCCATGCTCCTCCTAGCAAGGGTATATTTCACCCGATGCGACCAACTCAGATATGTCGCGGGTCCATCAAGCTTTACAATTTGCTCAAATCCACTTAAGTTTATAAGTGTATAGAATTCAGTAGTATTACTATCTTGATTACTTAATTTGTAGCCTGATATCATATAGTTTAACTTATATCCATTTGTTTTTTTATTTTGGTTTTCTAATAAAAAGTTGGTTATCACTTGAATACAAACTTTTAATACTTTAATAAAAATTTGTTAAACAAATTCAAGATATGTGACATTATGTTCATTTTATGATTTGTATAAATTCAATCTTTGTTTTTCATGTCAATGGTGCGGGCAATTCATCCACGGTATGACAAGAATAAACGCAAGTCTAGCTATGCTTAGCAGGGTAGGATGCTAGTACTTATAAAAAAAACTAGACCTATAATTAAATCCGTGGGTAGTCATGCGCGCGACCGGTTGCGAGCCCTTCGACGCGGTAAGTTAGGGGGGTAAAATTGTAAAATTATAATTTTATCATTCCAACTTGCTAGGATGGGTAGTCCAATTAAACCTATATAAACAATAATAAACCCCGCCCCTCTTAGGGGGTGTTTGTTTCAAGCTTTTTTTTGGGATTACAACTTCTAGGATGCCAAAATGGGTTTTTTGGGGTTATGGGATTCCAAAAACAGTGTTTGTTTCAAAAAATATTATGGGATATGAAATTCTAAAAGAGGAAAAAGCTCACAACTTTTAGCATTTCCCAAATCCAAGCTTTGAGTTGCGATTTGGCTTGGATGTCTGACAAACCCCAGTCCACCTCAGCAGCGCCACTCCCGATCACCCTAAAACAGACCGATACCATCACCCCCGCCGTTTCATTCCCCGCGCGAAAACCCTAGGCCTCGTTCCCTCTTTTCCGCCTCCACGACACTCCTATTCGTCGTCATCCTCACCGGACTCCACCTGGTCCTCAGTTTATTGGCTTGCTGCTGTTTTGGCTAATCTCACTTGCTGAGCCTACCTCACTTGCTGAAATTGATTTGGGGTTTCTAAGGTTACCTCACTTGCTGATCTAGGGTTCCAACTGATCCTCTCTCCGACCACGCAGGTATATCTCCTCCCTTTGCCTTCAAAATTAGGGTTTCGAAAAACATGATTTGGGGGTTTTTGTGAAATTAATTCTGGTTCAGTTGGGTGCCGACAAATTTTTCAGCCATGGAGGTCTGAACTATGTTGCTGGAATTGTTTGGGTTGGCTTGTTTACTTGTTAATGATGGCTTGTGCTTTAAACTTGGGTGCTTGTGATTTTGTTGCTGGAAGGCTGTGATTTTGTTGCTCGTGGTCTGGGATGCTGGGTTTGTTGCTTTTGATTTGCGTTCAGTTGGGTTTAGAGTGATTATAAGCCTTTGTATTTGGTTTGACTTTTGAGTTCACAATTTACATAGATTATTTAAAAAAATTTGATAGTAGATTTTGAAACCTGTAAATGATGTATTACAACTACTTTTTGCGTGTTTTAATTTAGGTGAAAATCAAGTTGAACATGTATATTGAACTTCCATGTAGATGGACGATATTGATGAAGAAATGCTAGTGAGGATGGCTTCTAATGCCACTATCTCTGCGGTCATTTGTGTGTTTGCTTGTTTAATGAGGAGACGTAGTCGAAGGAAATCAATCAGTTATCACCCTAACACAGGCCAAAAAGAGAAGATAGTTTCTAGAGCTAGGCACATAAGTCATGTGTTTCAATGGCTTCAACGAGAGTTGTAGGTCTTATGTTAGAATGAGACCACACGCATTTGAAAAGCTTGTTAGCATAATGAGATATACCGGCCTACTACAAGATTCACGTGATGTCAAAGTAGAAGAGCAATTGCTCATGTTCCTTAATATATTGGGCCATAAAACAAACCACACGCATTTGAAAAGCTTGTTAGCATAATGAGATATACCGGCCTACTACAAGATTCACGTGATGTCAAAGTAGAAGAGCAATTGCTCATGTTCCTTAATATATTGGGCCATAAAACAAAAAATAGAATTGTTAGGTCACATTTCATAAGATCGGGGGAAACCGTTTCAAAATACTTTAACAAGTGTTTGGAAGCTGTGGGACATTTAAGAGGGCGATACATGAAGCAAGCACCAAATGAATTATCGTCAGAAATTGCCGAAGCTGTGGGACATTTAAGAGGGCGATACATGAAGCAAGCACCAAATGAATTATCGTCAGAAATTGCCTCCAACCCGTTGTACTATCCTTATTTCAAGGTAATCTAAGATAACTAAACTGATTATAACACACCACGTTTTTTTTACTTTTTATTATTAATAATTGTTTAATATATCATATATGATTGCATTGGCATGATTGATGGAACCCATATCGACGCCATGCTTCCCGCTAACCTTGTTGCACGATTTAGAGGACGTAAAGGTGTAACTCAAAATGTTCTAGCTGCATGCACTCCCAACAAGTTATTTTTGTATGTTTTAGCTGGATGGGAGGGATCCGCAAATGATTATAGGGTTTTGCAAGATGCACTACCTAGACCACAACCTCGCGGATTGAGAGTTTACAATGGTGATAAATCAAACACATACATTCTGTGCATTTAATTTAAATTAAGAAGTGTACTAAATATATTTTTGGTAATTGTAGGAAAATATTATTTGTGTGATGCGGGCTACACTACTATGCCCGGCTTTATCTCCCCTTATCGAGGAGTGCGTTATCATTTAAACGAGCACAAGGGTAGGCCAATCCATAATAGACAAGAGTTGTTCAATTTAAGACACTCATCTCTAAGGTCTAAAATTGAATCAACCTTTGGGGTATTGAAAAATCGTTTTAAAATCCTATCTGCGAAGCCACATTACCCCTTTTCAACTCAAGTTGATATAGTTATTGCATGTACTATACTGCATAACTACATCGCCATAGAAGATCCGGGAGATGAGTTGTTACATGAGGAAAATTTCATTGAAGATGATGTTGGCGAAATAGCTAATGAGGATGAAGATGGTGTGGTTGACTTTAGTCAAACTATGACACAAAGAGAGGAAAGAGATTCAAGAAATGAGTGGAGGTTAAAGAGGGATCAAATTGCAGTTGAAATGTGGCATGATTATTGTAATAAATATCGTGGTGGGGACACAACCGAGATTGGGATGTAATTTAAGTTATATGTACCAACTTATGTTATTTTAGACTATAAGGTTTGAATTTTGTGGTAAGATTAATGTATTCTCTCTTTATGAATTGAAATGTGGGCAGATTATTGTATACTCTCTTTATGAATTGTATTTTCATTTGTTGCTAACTGTTATTGTACTAACATAAGGTTTAACTTTTGATATTTGTATGTTCTAATTTGTAGCAATCAGGCATGGGAGACTTTGATGACAGTGATAAATGCAAGGATACTCCTTCACCTAGAACACCTACAACACCCACTTATCCATACTTTCTGGGTCCTACACCACCCACTACACTACCTTTCCCTCCACTACCCACTACATTACCTNCTACACCACCCACTACACTACCATTCCCTCCTCCACCTTATCCATCTTACAATCCCTATGATAGGGGCTACTCATTTATGACTCAACAACCTATGTCATTTATGAATATGCTTAACAGTGGCCACCCAATTATGAATACTTCACCCGGAACCTACTCTGGTGAGGCTCATTCTTTAAAGAGACCACTTTCAATTGATCTAGAAGATGAGGCTACCTCACCATGCAAACGCAAGAAGAAGGCGAATGCTAAGAGAAAAATGCAACCAAAAGTCTTGAATCAAAAAGAGAATACAAGAGGTGTGCCTAATGCTAAATGGACTTCAGAGCATGATGATGTGTTAATCCCCTTTCTTGCTCAAATGGCGAAGGATGGTCTCAAAGTTGACAAAAATTTTAAAGTGCTTGCATATCGAAGAGCTGCAGAAGAGGTCAACAGAAAGTGCTTGACTGAATACACGAAGGAGCAAGTCATGAATCATGTCAAGTGCTTGAAGGGTAAATATTTTGATATGCGCACTGTCATGAACATGAGTGGGGCTGGTTATGATCCAGAAACAAAGATAGTCACCATGGATCCAGATTGTTTTGATAGGTGGATACAGGTAAATATTTATCCTAATTTAAAAAACCAAAAATCCTATTATATTACTATACTGATTATATAATATTCCATTATACAGGACAAAAAATGCAATAGCTCTAGGTTGAAGGAGTATCTGAACACTCCTCTCATTCACTATGATAACTTGTGTTGCATCGCGGGAGATGACCAAGCAAAGGGTGATCTCACCAAAGATATGACTGAAAAGCTAGGCTCTAAGCAACATGTTTTAATAGCTGACGAGGAGCATGTCGATCTTAGTGATAATGAGGTTGATGTGTCCTTTACCTCACATAATGACTTCAACAACCCTCAAACCCAAAAAATGAAAAAATCAAGTGGGGTAGCTCATACTTCAAGTGGTACATCACATCATAAAAAGAAAAGTAGCAAGGCCAAAGAGGATGAGTCTCTCACGCGCGAGTTCATAGAGTCCATGTCATACTCAATTCAACATCAACGCATTATACATTGGAGTGAGACAATGGCCAATGCTCTAATGGCGCATTCCAATGAGTTTCCCGAGGATACATTGGACAAAGTGCTTGATTACTTGTATGATCATGAATCCGAATCTAGGAGGTTGATCATCAAAACAAAAAATTCTCAAAAGCTATTCATAGAGAAGATTATCCACGAGCAAGGATTCTAGGAGGTCATAATTTGGGTTTGTCTTTTGAAATACTTCATATTTCACGACTTTTGCAAACTTGACATAATACACAACTGATTTTGTAAGCTCATTGCATATTCCACTAATTTGTGATGTAATCTGAACACTTATGGATCCAGAAACTAATTATGTATGCTGAACATGTATATAGTAATATTAGCATAATGTTTTGTTCTTTCCCACCGTCACTCTTATTTTTATCCTTAAGATACTTGGTGTTTTATAAGAAACACAAGAAGATGATGGTATCTCATTATAATTTGGGTTCTTTTGCAGGTTTATGTATCCATATCTTATGATACTTGATGCAAATTATGGATGAATATGATACTTGATAGCAACCTACATTGCACGTTATGTATTGGTATGGCTATTAGGTACTTTTCAATTTGGGCAATGATGATAGTCCTATTATGAGAATGCAATCTACAATGATTTTATAATGTTTAGGTAGGGCAATCTAGGATGCCATTGCAACCTACATTGTATTTACAATGTTAGGTGAGGCAATCCATCCATGTAATTGCAATCTACAGGCAATCCATTCATGTGATTGCAACCTACATTGCATCCACAACGTCGGTGAGGCAATCCATTCATTTGATTGCAACCTACATTGCAACACCATTGTTAGATGAGGCAATCCGTGTATTCAATTTTAATACCTATATCTGAGCCCCTAACTTGGTCCTATTATGGGATTTCATGCTGCTGGTCTGGGTTGCTGGGTTTTGTTACTGTATATGAGAGTCATAAGCTTTTGATTTGGCCTGGGTTGTTGGGTTTTGTTGCTGGGTTTTGCTGGGTTGCTGGGTTTTGATTTGGCCTGGGTGGCTGGGTTTTGTTGCTGGGTTTTGCTGGGTTGCTGGGTTTTGATTTGGCCTGGGTTGCTGGGTTTTTGCTGGGTTGTTGTGTTGCTGGGTTGCTGGGTTTTGATTTGGCCTGGGTTGCTGGGTTTTGTTGCTGGGTTTTGTTGGGTTGCTGGGTTTTGATTTGGCCTGGGTTTCTGGGTTTTTGCTGGGTTGCTGTGTTGCTGGGTTGCTGGAGGGCTTATGTTTATATATCCAGTTTCATTTTCAGATTCATATACAGGTTTTGTTTGCTTTTTTTTGTTAAAGGGGCCTGAAACAAATTTTTTGACTCTCATATACAGTTTGCTTGTTGACTTGTTCTTGATGGCTTGTGCGCTAAACTTGGTAGCTGGTGATTTTGTTGCTGGAGGTCTGTTTTTTTGCCGCTGGTGGGTTGCTGGGTTTGTTGCTTTTGTTGCCATTGCTCTGTGCAGTTTTCATCTTTTGTTGTGGGCTTGCTTGAAGAGTAAATACAAGAGTATTTGTTTCAATGGTTGTTTTCAATGGCTACTTTGTATTCTTCTAAGTGGGCAATGATGATGGTCTTAGTTAAGAGAATGCAATCTACAATGTTTTGTTATGTTTAGGTAGGGCAATCTAAGATGATAAAGCTGGCCGACATCGCATTTACAATGTTAGGTAAGGCAATCCATTCATGTGATTGCAACCTACATTGCATCCACA
>NC_033794.1:5687950-5734279 GCF_001876935.1 Asparagus officinalis | reverse complement strand
TAAACTCGCCCACATGCTCGGCTCGCCTGCACGAGTTGAGTTCACGAGACTCGCCTGCATACCTGACTCGCCTGCACGAGTCAAGCCCGGTGGTTGGCAAGCTCGCCAAACCCACCAGGACATCTGGCAGCCACAATGTCTTGTACAAGGATGGGCCTTCCCACTCCCGTGATGTGAAAGAGAAAGGGTACAGTGATCTAAGCCCCTCAAACGGCCGCTCACAGTACATGTGAGAAGCATGGTATCTCCTAACAGTAGATGGTCATATCCCATGATCCAAGGGAGTGACCACACCGTCTCTCCTCTATTTAAGAACCTCTCCTGGCCATAGAAAAGAGGTTCGAGATTGAAAAGTTCAGAAGAACAGTTAAAAAGCAATGCATTCAGAATTCATCGAACTGATTCAATCAGTTAACCAAACCATTAACTCTTGGTTCTCGGCTCCGATCGCCGTTTGGAACCCGGGAAACTTGGACTCAACCAGCACGAGCTTCTACTATGTACTGAAGCTCACTAGCAACTTCGGTTGAATCATTCAAGGGAAGTAGACTCGGTGCGAGAACTGAGCGATGCATCCTATCGCTACTAAAAGTCCTCACGTTAAACAAGGAGGGCCTTCCCTCCGCTTCTGTTGTAATTTTGATTCATTAGTTTGTAATAAACTATTCTTATCAATACAAACGATACCCCCATTTTGGGAAATCAAAATTTACTCCTACAAAAGATGGCGACCACAGTAGGAGAAGCTATTTCCTCAACAAAAATGGTGATGGCTCAATTCGACGAGGTTCCTGTCGGGACAACTATGGAGTCCCTAGAAATCGAGTTCGACTAAGCCAAGTACGAAGAGTACTTGTCCTCCTCCTCCTCTGGTGGTGATGCATCCCACAAATATCACCGAGTCATGTGTAGAGGCCGACCTCAAACGGTCAAAGTCCCCACGCTCGAGGACCCAGTCCGAGTCATGAAAGAGGGTCAAACTTCCCCAAAATCGATCATGGCCAAGACGAAGGCTGGGAACAATGGGTGAAATATCACCAAATGGGTCGCCAAATGACCCTCGCAAACCTCCGCCTAAGAGGAAACGGAGGTTCGCTTTGGCACGGACCAAGCCGACATGATCCGCCTAGATGCTCCTCTCTCAAGAAGAAACCGACAGCGTCGACGATGGTTCCTCGCCCGACAGAAGGCTCAAACCTTCGTCTCGTATGACGGCCTGAACTATTATTCAGGTTTGAAAGATGCGAGACGGTCTGAAGAGATCGCCAAATCGGGTGAACTCTCGTGCTCAGGCGGGATCCGCACTGACCGCAACATCTCCCATTCTGTAGAATCTAACGCTCCAGGCAGGCTCGTACAAATAGGCGGATTTCGCTTCTTAGGTCACATCCCGAAAGCGAATAGACCGCCCAACTCAGGCAAGTCTGCTCAAGCAGACGGACCACCAACATCAAGCCAGCCACGTCAAGTCCGCTTGACAGATAGACGTCACGACCAAAAAAGCCTTCACAATAAAGGCAAAGTAGTAGGCGAGACATCCCAAGTTCGCCTACATGAGCGAGTGGTCGAAGTCTGCTAATAGGTGCAAACTCGCCCTAGCGTGGCGACTCGCCTGTCAAGGCGAATCCGCCCAACTCCAACACTTAATCCCTCCCGGGGTGCACAAGGGGGTTCATCTAAACCCCGATCGTGCAGTCACCTAGTTAAACCCTCTGGCCCTAAGGATGGTCACCAACCACCCGTGGAAGATCTCCGAGGATACCTAATCCACAAATGCACCATGCAAGAGGTGAGTCTGTAATGTCACTGTGAGAGACTCATTCAGGCAGTACTCACTGACTGCCAGTGTGTAGGAGTGGCGAGGCCCTCGGTATTCGAAAGGCTCACTCAACTGCTCTCTAAACTGAGATCTTCGAGTCGGAGGCAGCACCACCGGAAGAGACTCACCGCCGATGATTTAGAGCTCCCGTCCGTTACAATTAACATGACGGACAAGAGGTAAGGTCGTGGTTCCTGGTTCTCCAGATTCGGACTCCTTCCTGGAACCTAATCATCCACTTGTTCAACGTGAACAAGGTGGTATATTCCAACGTACCTGTAGTCACACGAGGGTGAGCATTAGGTTTGATTACTCAACCTTAGCACCTCCCTCCGACGGTGAAGACGAGGTTTGCTTAGCGGCAACCACGTCCCAAACCTCGTACTTGAGTCTGGACGCACTGGCAAGGGTACACATGGATGACACCACGAATAATCAAATGGTTGCCAAGAAGTTCGAAGAGCAACAAACAACCATCGACTCTTTAAAGGAGATGTTGGAACAACTTCTAAACAATAAGAAGAAGAAGAAGAAGAGAGCCCCGCACACCTTACAACGGCTGACGGGGAGTAAAGAGTGGGGGCCTCCTCCCCACCCAGCGACTGAGATGGAAGATAATGTCGGTCCATATTCCGATTACTCCTCCAAGGCATCGCTAGGAACGTCGCATACTTGGGGTAGCGCCCGTGATAGGAGGTTTGATGAGTTCCAAAGCCAGCTCAACGCTTTGAAACTCCAGCAGAACATGAACAAGCTGGGGGTAGTATGACCCTATCCTATCGAGTGGGATACAGTCCCATACCCAACGAAGTTCAAGCTGATTAACTTGGTACAGTTTGATGGCAAGGGCTCACCCTCACAACATATCTACTACTTTATGGACAGACCGGGTTCCTCACGGGGAACGACGCTATTCTCACCAGGTTGTTCATAAGCACCCTCAAGGGGGTAGCATTTGAATGGTTCCGCAAGTTGGAACCTGGCTCTATCACATCTTGGGCCAACGCGGAAAGGCTCTTCTTGGCTCGCTTCTTCGACGATGACACCGAGGTGTCGATGGCCACCCTCCTCGTCAAAAAATAGCGAAGGTTGGAGTCGGTCAATGACTTCGTAAAGAGGTTCAGGAACCGATCGGTCCACTATCGGGACCAAGTTTCCGTGTCTACACTAATCAAAATATGTCACAACAACCTCTCGATCCATATTCTGTCCAAGGTCGGCGCAGTGGAAATCCGGACCTGGAAGGAACTTGTTCGCCAGGGCGAGCAGCTAGAAAATATGATCAAGAGGCTGAAGGCCGAAGAACCTCACCCCATGAAGGGAGCCACGGAGCTGACCGCGCCAAAGAATCCTCCTCGAACAAGAGGAAAGGAGATCATGGCTATCAATTCCATCCCGGCACCTAAAACGGCTTAAAGGCCAAAGCCCAGGCAGTTCGAGCAACGCCCTCCAAGGCAGTACGACTTCAGGGAGGACCAAGTGGTGGAAACATTCGACACTCTCTTCAAGAGCAATCAAATCAAACCGGAAGTCACAAAACCTGAGGAGGCGAACAAGACTAATGACCTAAGTTACTGTGCGTACCACAGGTTCCTCGGTCATCACACCTCTAAGTGTTACATCCTCAAGGACAAGCTCCAGGCCCTCTACGACACAGGGGTCCTAAAAAAGGAGAAGGTACAAAAGCAGATGATCACGAATATGATCACCCTGAGTTTTGGAACAGATCTCCCGGAGGTTCAGGCTCCAGCAGGGGTAATTCCTATCCCCAAGGCAGTCCTAAAAATCACTAACGATGATCCTCTTAATCAATGAGGGAAAGGTTTAGTACCCCACACCTTGCCGTTAGGACAGGTGATGTGGGTCCATCCGGGCCTCCCAAGCGATGAGCAGTGGGCTTCAAAGCCCCCGAGGAAGATCAAAGGTAGACCTTGTAATATCATCTCCGCTATCCCGGATGGAGACCAGACTGCAGTATCTGCCCTCACCGACTCTAATGAGGAAACTACCGCCCTTGCTACTAGATAAGGAAAGAAATTCACCAAAGAGTACCCCACAAGGGCGGAGAACCCGACAGGACCTCCCATGAGGCTAGCTGCAGTAGCCCCTTTGAATCCCAATAGGCCGAGCTCGAGCAATCAGCCTTTTCGATTCAACGTGCTCGCGCAGCTGAAGAATATCCCCGCACGAATTACCATGTATGACCTCCTACGGTTATCCCGACCTACCCAGGAATCCCTACAAGAGGCATTGGCCGACTCGGAAGTCTTCGCCACCCACTTCTTGAGGGAAGAAGACGCGGAAGGGAAATGTGCATTGTGCTACCAGACCACTGAAAGGCGGGTCCCTTGCATCACATTCACTCCTGAGGACATGCTCATCAAAAGCACCTCTCATGATCGATTGCTGTACTTCACGAGGTACGTTGGTTTCTCAAAAGTGGATCAAATTCAAGTCGACCCAGGGTCCGCACTAAGCATCGTACCCCTGAAGCTGATCAAACACCTGGGGGTACCCCTAAAGCGTCTATCCACGACTACCACAACTATCTTTAGCTTTAATGCCACTGGAACTCGGCCACTCGGCAAGATCCGTCTAAAGTACCGAATAAGCGACATGAAGATAGAGGTGATCTATTATGTCATCAACGCCGAGCCATCCTACAACGTGCTCTTGGGACGTCCATAGATCCACAACAACCGGATAGTCCTGTCCACATTATACCAATGCTTAAAGTATGTAGATGATTACGAGTAGGTGAAAACAGTAGTAGCCGACAAACAACCCTTCAAGGGTATCGAGAACTACTTCACAGATTCTCTGTTGTACTAAGATCCCGACGAGCCATCGATCAAGGAGCTCAAGAGTTGCAACGAGGCGGATAGTGAGCCTGAGTACGGTGACGGCCTTGTCCTGAACGATTTTGAATCAATTGTAATCAGCTACGAAAGCCATAATGTAATCGACACTGTTCAGGCGGAGGAGATTATCTTGAATGAGAAGTCCAACTTTGCTTACTTATCGTCTCACCCGACATTTGAAGGTGACAAGCCCAGTGATTCAGTTGCGAGGCTATACAGTGACCCTTCCTTGCACTTCCCAGTCTACTCGGCGTATGTCGCAAAGGGACGAACCATTGAGTCTTCATGGGCGGTATTTGTGGTATCGACTCGAGATAAATATTAGATCTTTGGACGAATCGATCACCCCTTACGCACATTGTGGGACGGGTCTGAAGAGGAGGAATCCGCGCCCTAATTTCACAGTACAGTCAAATTGCGAGGCACATGATGAGAGACATGGGTTATGACTTTACCCGTCAAGAAGGCCTGAACTATGACCGAGGGTAGAAGACGGTTATCCTACCCGCCTATGTGCCTAAGGGAAAGCCCTCAAACCTTTTCCACAAGACTTGAAGAGGTTTAGGCTACGCCTCTTCTTCATCGGAGTTGTTCTGCAATTTTGGTGGGGACTCCGACGATACCTACTCAGAGGATCGATCATCGACATCCTCAGCGTGGGACTCAGACATCAGCATGGGAGGCTTGTTCAACAACCTCACAGTCAACATGACTACTACTGATCCTATCAAAATGGCAGAGGAAGGATAGGTCCTGCTTTATGACAAGACATGGGATCGCCACGTCAATGCCCAGTGGAGCAATCGCTTCGAGCAACGTGAGCTGCCCACCGAGGTCGAAATCCTTCAAGTTAACATGGGTGATGAGACCAACCCTAAGCCCATATTTATCAGCGGTAGTCTACCTCCCCAAGAGAAGGAAGGCCTCATAGCCCTCATACGGGAATATATTGATGTCTTCGTGTGGAATTATGAGGACATGCCCGGCCTTGATCCACAGATTGCTATGCATCGCCTCAACATCGCTGCGGATGCCAAACCTATCAAATAGCAGTAGAGGCGGTTTCATCCGCAAATCATAAAGGCAATCGAGGCCAAAGTGAAGAAGCTGATCGAATCTGGCTTCATTAGAGAGGAACAACACCCCGACTGGGTAGCCAACATTGTTCCAGTCTTGAAGAAGAATGGTAAGATCCGCGTCTGTATTAACTTCAAAAACCTCAATGCCGCTTGCCCAAAAGACAAATTTCCCTTACCCATCACTGATGTCATCATTGATAACATGTGCGAGTTTGAGAGAATGTCCTTTATGGATGGATTCTTGGGGTATAATCAGATCAAGATGCACCCTGATGATGAAAAACACACTTTGTTCAGAACCCCAATTGGGGTGTATTGCTACACGGTCATGCCTTTCGGACTCAAAAACACTGGTGCAACCTACCAACGCACCATGAGCATAATCTTTCGAGACCATCTGTTAAAGATAGTCGAATGTTATGTGGACGACTTGGTCGTGAAAAGTCACAGTAAAGATGACCACCTCCTTGAGGGTGATGTTCGAACTCATGAGAACTCATCAACTCAAGATGAATCCTACGAAGTCATTTTTAGGGATGTCCAGTGGTAAGTTCCTTGGATTTGTAGTCATAATTAAAGGAATCTGAATCGACCTGGACAAAGTATGAGCTATCCAAGAGCTTCAGCCGCCCCGAAATCTTAAGAAATTAAGGGGTCTTCAGGGACGATTGGCTTACATCCGAAGGTTCATTTCAAATCTTTCGGGTAAGTGTCAACCCTTCTCCAAACTGATGATGAAAGGTACATCCTTCGTATGGGACGCGACCTACCAGCGGGCTTTTGAAGAGATCAAAGCTTACCTCTCGAACCCACCTGTCCTGGTGGCTCTGATCTTAGGAAAACCATTCCTCATCTACATCTGAGCCATGAAGCACTCTCTGGATGCCCTATTAGCACAGAATGATGATGTCGGCCATGAGCAGGGTATCTACTACCTAAGTAGGACTCTGCAAGGAGCTGAATGATGATACCCTATGGCCGAGAAGGAGTGCCTGGCCCTGGTATTCGCCATCCAAAAGATGCGACATTACCTAGTTGGCCAGTTCATCCATGTCATTTCCTGGATGAACCCCATCCGAGTCTTCATGACGCAACCCGTAGTCTTAAACTGGCGTTTGGCCAGATGGGCACTCCTACTGTCTCAGTACGACATTCACTTCATGCTGTAGAAGTCGGTCAAAGGGCAGGCTATATGCGATCTCTTGGCCAGTCATACGCTGAGAGCGAAAACTAACCTGTTCAAAGATTTGCCAGATGAACCCCCAGAAGTCAACGCGACTTCCCTGGCGGAACTTTGGCAGATGTTCTTCGATGGTGTATCTCGTGTTGGCACAAGCGGATCTATAGTTGTAGGAGTGGGGATGATCCTCACTTCCATACATAACCACATATTACCCCGAGCCTTTTCTCTAATAGAGCCATGTACCAACAACGTGGCTGAGTATAATATGCTACTGATTGGACTCGAGCTAGCAAGAGAGTTAGAGATAAAACATCTCGAGGCCTACAGTGACTCTCACCCTATCGTTAAGGAGATGACAGGGGAATACGAGCTAACTTGGCTCAGCTGCTAGAGACAACTCAATATGTCACGGTAGTGAGCCGGCGGCTCTTTTGACCAGAGGATGCTCTAGAGGTGAACACTACTCACCAAGCTCCGGATCAACTTGAACCGAAAGACTAGCGTCTCCCGATCATTGACTATGTTTTATATAACAGACAACTCAATATGTCACGGTAGTGAGCCGGCGGCTCTTTTGACCAGAGGACGCTCTAGAGGTGAACACTACTCACCAAGCTCCGGATCAACTTGAATCGAAAGACTAGCATCTCTTGATCATCGACTATGTTTTATATAACATGTTACCTAAAGATGCTAGGGAGCGGGAGTCCGTTCGCCGACGCGCCTCAAGGTTCTACTATGACTCGACCACGAAGACGTTGTATCGTAGGTCATATGATGGCTTGTTACTTCGATGTCTCTCAAAGATAGAAGCACAAGAAGCTCTACGCGAAGCCCATAATGGCACTTGCGGAGCTCACCAGCCCAGACCTTAAGCTGTGGGAGAGGATAAGCTACTTTTGGCTTGGGATGGTCAGCGACGCGGTTGATTATACAAAGTGTTTCCACACGTGCCAAATCCACGCCAACTACATGCATCGACTCTCTTAAGACCTACACCAAACAATGGCATCATGACCTTTCGAAGCATGGGGGAAGGACATCGTCGAACCAATAACCCCGCCGTCGGTAAGAGGTCATCGCTTCATCCTCGCGATCACTGACTACTTCTCTAAATAGGCCGAAGACGTCCCTTTAAGAGAAGTCAAGACTAATAATGTGATTAAGTTCTCCAAGCATCATGTTATATACCAATACGGTGTACCTCGATGTATCATTCATGACAACGTCACACAGTTTGTTAGTCATGCGTTCACCCGGTTTTGTGATAAGTTCCGAATGCAGAACCTTTCCTCTATAGCCTATAACCCTTCGGCAAATGGTTTGACCGAGGCCTTCAACAAAACAATCGTTAGGATCTTAACCAAGCTGACTTCCAATAGCAAGCACGATTAGAACGAGAAGCTGGGCGAGAGCCTATGGGCGTATCGCACAACGGTTCGCACACCGACCGACAACACGCCTTACTCGTTGTCATGAATGATACATCCCTTTGTATCGCCCTAGTTACAATTAGAGATTCAGATTTCATCCCTTTGTATCGCCCTAGTGATAGGGATGACGACAGAGGATAATCATCAACGATGCCTCGCAGAACTTGAAGTGTTGGATGAAAGACGGCTTAAGGCCCAACAACACATTAAGTTCTACCAAGCCCGAATGGCTAAGGCCTTCGACAAGAAAGTCAAGCATCGATCCTTCAAGGAGGGAGAATTGGTCCTCGCCGTTAGACGACCGATGATTCTCGCTTCCAAGAAGAAAGGCAAGTTCCAACCCAAATGGGAAGGACCGTTCATGGTAGAAATAGTCTATTCACATGGAGCCTATCGCCTCATTAAACCAAATGGCGATAAGGTCATGATGCCTATCAATGACAAGTTATTGAAGAAGTACAACCCTTAGTTCTCCTTCAAACTCCTACTAGTGAAAGAGTATAAACTGCCCCTCCAAACTCCCATGAGTGCATGAGTCTAAACTGATCCTCACTTCCTCCAGCCGGTACACGAGGCTAAACTGCTCCTACTTCATATACTCTGACGTATTCGTGAGTATAAGCCACTGCTTACAGGAAACCCTATACAAGACGTTACGTATAGTGTTCTTAAGTGTAACCCAGATCCCCACTCGGTCAAACCTTTCTACAGTTAGGACCAAAGTCAACTATCAAGTTAATCTTCACGTCTGATAGTCTCCCCTAAATTTCCCCTATCGATCCTCACCAATAGAACGATGGAACCACTCCTACTATCATGTTAACTATCACCTATGATGGAATCAACTTACCAATTCTCTCCAATAGGATGGTGAGCCCACAAAGTTGCTCACATCGCGACAAACAATCCAATCATGTTAACTATCACCTCTAGCAATATCAACCTATCAATCCTCTCCCATGGGATGATAAGTCCTCATAGTTGCTCTGATCGCAACGAGATTCTATCGGGTTAATAATTACCTCTGGTAGCAGGCTCCATCATTCCTCACAAATGACGCTGCCCGAGTAGTAACTTACCACGCGACGTATTACTACTCCGGTCGGTCATCACACTCGTACGTCCCTGAATGGCCCAACCTATTCCGAGCGTTCTAATATTCTCTTAGAACAATCGATGGGTAGTAGACGGCTCCTACAACAATCGATCGTCATACTCCTATGTCCCTGAACGATTAGGTTATCCGGACATTATCGTCCTCTTGAGTGACAATGTTCGTTAAGGGCGGCTTGCCAGGCGACATATTCCAGTTGACCCTCAAACAACAACCCACCAAATGGCGAGTTATTGTTAGGATTACTGATTAGGTTGCATGCACAAGCAATCGCTTTATTCGGGTTAGATTGTTGATTCTTAATATCTCAAACCAACCTGAACTACAACGCGAAAGTGAGAATCAACCCGGCCCCACGCTGTGAATAGCCGAGGGCAGAAGAGAATCTTAGCAACTAAGTCTAAGATGAACTCCTTGAAGGCCCGCCACACTGCGAAAAATAGTGTAGCTAGCTTAACTCGAGTGAACAATAGACAGTGAGGGCGAGTCCAACACAATGACCGCCAAGAATCAGTCAAAAGAAAAAAAAAGAGTCCTAAGTGTAGAAAATAAAGAAAAGGCTATGCATGCAAGGCGATAAATAACTGAGAGCATAAAAGACCATTCCAGGCCGAGTTTAGAGACATAATGTTTTAAGTTACGATGCAACAGGCATCGGAAAAATTACAGCGATGTCTAACAAAAAAAAAAAAAACAAAAGACGCCCTACATCAACTTCAGCAGGCTAAAACTGGCGATTCTTGCCTTGACGTCCGCGAGCTCCGCCGCCTGCCTGGCTCGAGTCTTCGCCTCCTGCTTCTGTTGAAGCCTGGCGAGAGCAGCCTCGCTGTCCAAGCCTGGTAAGAGCAGCCTCGCTGTCCTCCTCTTTCTAACGAAGGAGTTGGAGCATCCTTGCCTCTGCCTTAGCAGTGCGACCAACCCTCGCCTTCTCATGCTCGAGCCTCTTCAGCCTCACCTCTCCCTCGAGGGACCCGATGTCCATGAAGAAGGCGGCATCCAGATAGGCGTCCATCTTCGTCAGAATGACGTGATGTTGCATGTGCAGGCGCCTAAGCAGAGCCTCCTATCTCAGGATTTGCTTCGCCAGGTCTTCGCGCTCAAACAGAGCACTCATCGCGAGAGGCGTCAGTTCAGGGTTGGTATGCACCATCCCCTCCAGACGGTACATCAGCCCCTCCAGATGATGGAGCTCCCGCTCACATCACCGAGCAAGTCCAGACGGTACATCAGCCCCTCCAGATGATGGAGCTCCCGCTCACATCACCGAGCAAGCGAAGGACCGCCCACGCGTCGGAGTTCCTCCAGACTCTCCTCCACAAAGGGGAGCATGTTATGATATCTCCCGGCACCCTGGCTGATGACAGTAGCTGTTCGACATAGAGCGTCCTCCAACTTCTTGAGGATAGTGAACACCAGACTTAAAGCTAGAGCGGAGGACCCTTGGGTCGAGCCTACGGGAGAGGACGACGTCACGTCGATGGTAGCAGTAGTGGAGGAGGAAGCGACCCCTTCCCCCTCGGGGACACCGCGGTTAGACTCGGAAGCCATTGAGCAAAGCAAGGTGGATTCTATGGATGTTTTCTTCAGATGAATTTTTGTGAGCACGAGAACTCTGCCCAGAGAATGACGAGCATGTTATATAGCCAAAAGCTCAATGGCTGAGATTCGCTGCCTCGAATAGATCGACCGGCTTAGATCTCGTTCAACATTTTGAGTTCGGCGCCCATAAAAGCCTTAGCTTTTGGGAACTCCAAACCGGCGGTTTAGATCACGCACGAAAGGCGAAGCATCCTGTCACTTCGTAATTAATGAGGATTGAGGCACCCACATCGCCTTAGCTGGCAAGCACTCAGGCTCGCTAGTGGACACGTGGTATGGTGGTACGAACCCGCCTGTATTTGAGTCTCGCCTGCACTCGAGTTCGCCTGTAGTATGAATTCGCTTGTGCTTGGGTTCACCAGCAGTATGAACTCGTCTGCACATGAGTTCGCCTGCGGCATGAACTCGCCCGCACTTGAGTTCGCCTGTCGCATGAACTCACCTATTCTTGAGTTTCACCGGTGACATAAACTCGCCTGCGCCTGGGTTTCACCTATGGTATGAACCCATACGCATTTGAGCCTATCTGCCGCATGAGCAAGGAAAATAAAAATAAAGAAAAAAGAAAGTACGCGTAGCATGTTAAGAGGTCAAAGAAACCTGAAGTTCGTTCATTAGATGTTTCAAGACGATACATTTGAACATAGTTATGAGCTTATCATGACATTACGCTCAAGAAACAAAAAATGGAACATGATAGATAGAATCTATTCCTATCCTACAGGCTTATTCTAGGAGTTTGAAGGACGCAAGCTCGGCCCTAACCGCGACTATCTTTTCCGCATACAAGGTACGAACCTCGTCCTCTGCCTCCCACCGGATCCTCGCTTCAACTGAAGCATTAGCGACGACATCCTCTTGGTGCAGCGACAGAAGGTCGCATCTCTCCCTCACAAGGACACCATGCACGGTCTCGATCTGAACATGTAGACCTATGAAGATCGATTCCCCTTCGGCATACAAAGTCCTGCCCAAAGAGATCGAGCCAGCAGTACCCTCCATCTCGATCTGCAATAGACGCTGATGAAGATCCAAGCGAGCGATAAAGGATTCTTTGTCTTTTATGTCTCACCTTTGGCACTCTCACTGCCACGCCTCACGACGACGGGCCGAAGCCAAGAGTGACTCCACTTTGGACTCTAAGTCCATCTGCAGTAGATTCTCCAGCTTGTTTATGAGCGACTCTAGATCAATGAGCCTCATCGAACAGCATATGGTGAGCCTGTAGTCGTCCAAACGGCAAATTCAAGTAACTCGATCTAAAAGGGTCTGCTTCAGATCCACGAAGACACCATGGCCCTGATCGACGAACGAGATCGCCCGCCTTACAGCACCCTCCAGCTCCTCTATATGGATCTGTAGGTTGGCTGAATCCAAAAGTTTAGGCTCTGGATCATGGCCAGGTGCAGTGGTTGAAGAGGAGGCGTTGCTCACCGTCTTCTTCGGAGCGGATGCTTTAGAGCACGACGCCATTGAAAACGAGCAAGGGGAGGCGAGCACGGTCACCTCCTCAACTAGAAGAGAGAGCAACGTATATAATGAGTGGCCCAAGTGCACGCTCATCGTTCAACGGTCTAATCGGGCATAGGGAGCAGAGAGCCACCATCATGACGCTTTCAATGTGAAGCGACATACCAATGTCAGTCTAGCTAGCGAGCACACGATGCCGCGACCAAACACATAGCTCGCCTTATCCGCCCACGGCCCGAATTCGCCTGATCTTGCCTATAGATAGAATTCACCCAGGCCTCGGATTCATGTATAGCTAAGAGAACGAAAGGCAACATCAACACAAGAAAGAAAATATGCGCAAACACGTTTGGAAAACCAAAGGAGCACATCATTCACCCAGTTTTAAGACAATACATTTGAACAAAGTTATGATTTTACAATCAAGCAAATCATTAACACCAAATTTCTTAACACTGTTCAACCCGGAGAACCTAGTCCAAAAGGCTAAAGGACGTAAGCTCCGCTTTAACTTCAGCCACCCTCCTGGCGTGGTCCGTCTGGGTTTTGTTTGCAGCTTCCTTCTGGGTCTGATCCTCGAAGGTAGAGGTGGCGACAGAGGTTTCCTGACGTAGCATCTGAAGGTTTTGGGTTGCCTCTTCGACAGCCTTGTCAACTTTCTGGCTCTCAGATCGAAGCCCCCTAGAGTCGTCTCCGCAAGCTCTAACTCAGCCCTCAGACGGGATATGGTAGAAGTGAAAACACCTATCCGCTTCTCCAGTTAGCGCTGCTGGTCCACTAGGAAAGCGACATGGGACTCTAAATCTGCTATTCCCCTCGAGCGGACCTCCTACTCCTAGGCCTCCAGACGCCAAACTTGAGACAAAAAGTGTTCCACGTCAGCCATGGGACCCCCTTGCAGCAGAGTCTCCAGGTGCGTCAGATGCGATTCCAGATAGAGAAGCCTTTGCAAGCAACGTGCGGCGAGACGAGGTTCACCCAACCACCTAAGATCGACCATGCGATCCAGGAGGAACTATTTGAAGTCAGCATAGATCCTAAGGCCAAGGCTAACGAGGGAAATTGCCTGCTTCGTGACATTTTCAAACTCCTCGATACGAGCCTGTAGGGACAGAGAGCCTGAGGGAACAGGCTCTTGACCCTGAGCAAGCACTGCAATAGGAGGACACTCAAGACAAGGCTCCGTTCCAGGCGGGGGAGCAGGTGGCGAAGCGGAAGAGGCCGCAGCTCCCTCGGATTCATCGTTGGAGACGAGTATGGGCTCAGTCCCCCACTTTCCGGTGATGGGCACTCCCTCCCGAACTGCACGATGGCAAAACAAAAAAAGGGGGATTAAGAGCAGGGGGTATCACCTTGCTCGCAGACCCATAATCAAACTTAACGAGGACCTAGACGTAAAGGTACCTTCAGCAGCGGCGGCTTCGGCGGTGGAAGAGGAGGAAACCCCCTTGCCCTTCTTTAAAGCAGTCCTCTGCACCTTCGGCGCCATCACAAGCACAGCAAGAGAAAGAGCATGTTTTTCTTCAGAAAAGACAACTAAAACCACGACACCCCTCAATGCAGAGGGAGGGGCATTAAATACACATGGCACGGGTGAACGCCCACTATTCAATTGGACCGTTCGAATCGAACAGTCACAGATAAGGCGAGGCGATACCAAATCTCACACGAATGATCGAGATGTGTCAGTTTTCAACACGATCTCTGGCCAACGGCTTAGATCGGGCACGAAGAACAGAGAACCCCCACTACGCCGCCTTTAATGGGAAAAGACGCCCACGTCGTCTTAATTGGTAGGCATGTGGCCCACCAAAATCAAAGCCCGCCTATGAATTAAATTCGTCAGGCGAACTCACATGTATTAAGCTCACCCGAAGGCTCAGACTCACACACTATTGCGACCTGCCTAACTAAGGCTTAATCACAATTGGGGTTTGAACCACTTTTGAGTTCGCTTGAAGATTGAACCCAGTTAGGATTCAAGCAAAGCTTGAACTGTTCGCAGTTCCACCTAAGGTTGAAGTTTGCCTACAGCGGGGACTCACCTATGGCCAGGAGTCACCCGGTGCAAATTCACTGACAGTTAACTTGTATATGGACAGTGACACAAAAAAAATGCATGCATAGAATATAGAGAACAATGACTGAGACGAAAGTATGATTCCATTCATAAAAAAAGAGCAGAATACAAGGACAACAGCTAAAATTACAAAGCCCGCAGTTGAGACTCCACCTCACGAATCTCTTCCGCGTGTTTAAGCTCGAGCCTCTGCAGAATCTCTCGGCGGATATCCTCGTCAGAGCATGAAAGTAGGTTTTGGATGTTGAACCTTGCCTCCTTCAGGGCTCGACTCTTCTCCTCGATGGCATCGGCAACCAACTGGCGTTTGGACCTGAGTTCCTCCTGTTCCCCCACCAGCTGTTCGTGAGCCTTCTCCTGGGCGGCCAAAGAGGCTTACGCATCGGCGATGGTTTGCTTGGCCTTCTCTATATCTGAAGACAGGTGGGAAATGCAAGAATCAGCCTTGTGCTGCTCTCGGCCGACTTCCTCGTCCTCGGCAGTAACACGCTCCAGCTCGACCGTCAGCCTCGCCTCTAGCGACGTTGTCTCCTCTAGTCTATGATTGCGCTCCTCCAATGCTATCTGGACCTCGCTAGATGCAAGATGAAGGATCTCGGAATTCGTGGTGCAAAGGGCAAGTAGCTGTCGGATAGTCCGTTCTGCCTCCTCCAAACGTTTGAAGTAAGGATTAGCGGCGGAGGGACCCAATATCCTGATCAAGAAGCCCATATGATATTCAAGGGCCTCCTTGAACTACTCAAAGGGGCAGCTTTCTTCCAATGCAAGCTTGATGCTTTTTGCAAGGGTGTCTTGGAGGCTAGCAATGGTTCGATCCACCAAGTTTTTGCACGAACGAGCTAAGGGAGAGAGGGTGGCCTCATCAACTGCTAATGTCGTCACTAGAGCCGGGGCCGAAGCACTAGTAGTCACAACAGCGGGAGTGGTAACAGACACTGCTGAGGCTGAGGTGCAAACCGACACCATCGGGGCCTCGACCACGGATCTGAGCGCAATCTCAATGGTTGTCGAGATAGGGAGTGAGGGATCAACCACCACACGGGTAGATGCTTTCCCTTAGGCAGAAGCCCCATGGGCTGACGACCCTATCTCGACCAATGCTTCTTCAGGAGCGTGAGTTTCCCCTTCAGAGTCAGACATCCCCTTGTCACTTGACATCATCTAATGGATCGAGTCATCGTCTTTACTGTTTGTTTCGCTACTCTCTTCAGCTGACTGGCCAGCCTAAGAGGAGGAATACTCTTTTCTAGTGGCATCCGAGGCCGGAGCAGCTGTACTATATGGTGGGAAGATTAACATAGACCTTCTGAGAAGAACCATGGCGGCTCTCCAGCAAAGTAGATCATGCTCTTATCTGAGTTGCCGAGCTCTGCCTCATCTCTTGT
Organism: Asparagus officinalis; assembly: GCF_001876935.1. Lineage (NCBI taxonomy): Eukaryota > Viridiplantae > Streptophyta > Magnoliopsida > Asparagales > Asparagaceae > Asparagus > Asparagus officinalis. Next base: position 5,718,256 of record NC_033794.1, on the reverse strand, counting down.
CCCCCCGTCTTCATCGGAAGGAATGGGGATCGCTTCCTCAACCGTACCTGCATTGAGACAATGCAAACGTCAAATAATACTAATTTGACTCTGCGTCTGAGGATACAGTACTAAGGGTTACCTCTTGGTATGATAGTGGGAGTCGCTGAAATCGCCGCCTGCTGTTCCATAGCAGACGATAAGGGAAAAACATCTGAAGTTGTCAGAACCGTCCCTGAGGCGGTAAGCAAAGCGAGCGTAACACCACCGATCATAAGGGTAGTCACCCCGGTAATTAGCACAGGAGTTGCATCATCCTGGCCTCTTACCACTCCAGTAGCCTCAGCCGCCTTCTCGTGACGGGCCTTCTTGGCCACCTTCACCCTGCAACTGTCGGCCGGTAGCCTCAGCCGCCTTCTCGTGACGGGCCTTCTTGGCCACCTTCACCCTGCAACTGTCGGCCGCGGCCTCACGTTGTCGATTGGAAAGAAGAGAGCTGCTAGGAGCTAGGAGCAGCATCCCCAGCCACCCAGCAATTGCTCCCCGGTCCTGTTCCAGGTGTTCACCCGCCCGAGCCAACTCATCAGATCCTCTCCATCCGTCGACGGGATCCATTTGAGGATAAGGGGATAGAGCGTGAGCCGCAAATTCCACGAAGTCTCCCAAACCGGCGTGAAGATCCTCGGCCTCCTCAGCAGGGACCTCTACAAACCATTCCTCCATAGTTTGGCGACCCCTTCGCCTTGAGGGGTGGGAAGCTGCCCTCAAGCGGTGCCCGCGCTCTGCCAGGCAAGAACTTTGAAGCCGAAAGCCCTCAGGGTTCATGCTGGCACCTCGATACCACCGACAGTAGAGGAGCGAATGGCGAAGGTCACGATCCTTAGCCGGTAATTCGAAGTGAACATTGGTGCAACCAGTGTGGGTCCAAAACCACCCTCGCACACTATCAACCAACCCTCCTTCATAATAAAAATAAGGGTTGACGTTTCCAACATAGAGCTGGTCAAACTCGAACTGACGGGCAATCCTACAAGGGAAGTAGGGCTCGAGGTAACACACGGAGCCCGTCCGCAAGATGTGATACCCCGGCCGGATGTTAACCAACAATCGGAAGGCGCCACAGGTGAGAACGGTGCTATGACCTGCCGTCGACATGTCCCAAAGCGACTCGCCATAGCCACCCCCAGTGAAGTAAGGAAAGAATCGTCAGAAGTTGTAATGACCAAAATAAGACAACATCTTCCTCATGTCAGGGACGTCTTTACACTTCCAAGAGCATCTTTCCAGACGTTGGACGAACGAGACAAATCCCTCCTCCCGGAGAACCGTTAGGGCACTCATCAAACACTCGCAGTGGTATACGAACCACGCCATTAAGTAAGTGTACGGTAGCCCCACTCTCGGATTAGGAGTCCTAGCGACTTCACCTTCTTCCTCGTCAACATACGACACATGGAAAAACTGTTTTGTTAGTGTGCGAAGCCCCCTTTGGATACACGCTACTGTTGCCGACACCAACGCGTACGGCCGCCCATAGGCCAAGCGTACCGCAGGGTAAACCACCTCCACCAAGAGCGCCTCGAAGGAGTGGGTGGGAACCACACATCTCTTTAACCACAGCATGAGGTATGCCGTGAACAGAGCCTTTGCGGATATGGGAGACTTGGCCTGGTGGTGGAATGATTGGAAGGTCGTCCTGAATGGGAACCCACCCTCATCATGCTCAAGGGTTACGGCGGATTCCCCTTTGGCCATCCGTCTCTCCACCTCGTCCTGGTCACACTCGCCTAGTGGTAAAGTAGGCCTCCCCTTGACATCATTCCCCGGGAACAGGTAGTCAGCCTAGTTCTTGTGACTAATCCCTAGAGCCCTCTTCTTCTTATCCTTATGGTCCACTGCGCCCAGGGTATTGAGACATATGTGGTAGTGGTAGAGCAACTCCCATAAGGTCTCAACCATCAGGGGGAACCGACCTGAGAGATAGTCGATCTCATCCTGACCCGATACGTACTCCTTGTAGGAGAAGCTCCCCAAAGGCAGCCCCGACACATCATACATCTCGTGGAGGGTTATGCCAAGATCGCCATTAGGAGTGAAGAACGCACCAATATCCGGACACTAAACTTCTAAGATACTGTGGAACTGAGGGGTGTTAATCTTTAGGCCATGCTGGGTGGCTCGGATAGCCACGAACAGCTCTGAGCCCGTAAGGTCAGAGTTCTCCATCAAGACGTACTTGGTGATCTTAGACCACCAAGTGCTACTGCTAGGTGCAGAATGAATCGATCCTGTTGCCCCCCCCCCCAGCCCAGAAGAAACGGTGATGGAAAGTCTCCGCCACTGCAGTCGTTTCCCCGATGGGTCATTCATTGTTCAGCAAGCTGGGAAGCATGGTGACCACGCTCTTACAAGAGCTGTCGACCCTGTACCCAACGTACGACCCTATGAAGACCCCACAAATAACCCTGTCTTGAGTAGGGGTCAGATCCCAGTTCATCGGTCTTGGAACCACAAGTGACTGCAACTCAACGATCGAGAACCCCCTCGGCATACTGGGAAGATAGTAATGGACTCCATCCACGACACGAAGCCATTTACTCTCTCCAAGCAATAGAGCCTAAGGGTCAGTCCCGGCATCACCGAACATAAACTGGGGCTTTTTCAGCTCCGTCCTGGCCATGTCTGTCAATGTTGCATCAGTAATCAACTCACGCAACCTAAGATGATGCCCATCAGTCACTCTCTTGACCAACTCCTCCGGCTTGTCAGCAACAAACACGGGAACAGGATCAGGAAGGGAGAATCGTGAGAGCACCGTATAACCCGAGCCGCTGGCAAGGCCAATGGCAACACCCTTCGGGAGGGCCTCATCAGAAAATGTGGCTACAAAACAAGGCCAAAGGATTAGAACTGAATTCACATTTGGAATCAGAAAACTTCTAAGTCCTCCAAGCAGGCGAATTTTAGCAAACGAATCCCACCTGGCGAGACTAAGTCTGCCTGGCCAGTACCGAGTTTGCCTGACAAAGGCAGAACCCACCAGTCAAAGGACAAACCCACCTATTAGGCTAGATCCACCTGAGGACAATTGAATCTGCCTGATAAAAGACAAGACTATCTAACAGGGACTGGATTCGCCAAGCTCAGGTCGAATCCGCCTGAAAAGGGGGAAATTCGCCCAAATCAGGGAAATTGCCAAAAATAGCAAAATCCACAATGTTTTCAAAGTATAGATGACAAAAGGATTACGTAAGAGAGCGCTTGAGAGACTTATTGGTAGACATTCTGGAGGCGACGCACATGGCTCTACGTCAGGTATTTTTATTTATTTATTATATCTGTACATTTCTATAAACTATTAATACGAGCCTAACATTATTTTTTCACATTTCCTACGCAGGCCGCATCGCTGCTACACATGACGGGCCGCCACAGGACACAGGACGAGGAGATGCTCCACCTGATGCGGAGACACTCGTTGATCCTGCCCAGCATGCAGAGATGCCGCCGTCGCCTCCTCAGGCTGCAGATGTATTGGAGGAGCGCCGATATGAGCCATATAGCGCAGCTGTAGAAGCTGCGCCACTACCGCCGGATTCTATTCCGGATCAGCGAGCCCACGACCCGGCCAAGGTGAAGGAGGATTGGGATGCTTATCATGATTTGCGACTTATCGCACAGCAGAGGTATGAACAAGCAAGGCGTAGATGCCTCGAATTGAAAGGTGTGTATAGATTTTTATAGTTTATATGTTAATATTTTAATTTGTATTATCGATATTGATTGATTTATATTTCGCCTGAATTTCATTTTTTCGTAGGTACCGAGCGACCTACTAGGCGCGGCCGCAGTAGTACCAAGCCACAGAACCTCGTCCCAGATATTCGTCGGAGGGCCGTGATCCGATGGGAGAACGGCGTGCCTGTCGGGCCATTTGCTAACTCTTTCAACAATTTCCTCGCCGCTTTAGCCAGGAGACATGATTTCTTCAACATATATTTGACGTGGAAGTCGCAGCGGATTGATGCGCTGGTGGCTTGTTGGCGATATATATGTGTGAGTCATTTATTTTAATTCTCATAATTATTAGTCATTTTATTATTTTGTTTAACACACTGATTTGTATCTCTTTTTTCATTGTATGCTGAAGCGATTTTTCTTTCTTGACGATTACGCTTGTGCCTGGACTTACTGCTTCACGCAAATCAATCTATCGTTCAAGAGGTGGCGGTCAGAGCTGAAGAAAAAATATTTTACTCAAAGAACAGAAGATTGGGAGCGTTACTGGCATCTTGACGAGCGCGCCGATGGGGTTGATTTTTTTGCACTTTGCGATTATTGGGACACGGCCGAAGTTCAGGTATTATTGAAGTATATATCTTCGTTTATTGTTTGAAATTCTATATTATATCTGTTTAACATTCTTTTGCAGGAACAAGCTGAAATAGCAAGGAGGAACCGCAATGCGCCCCGCAGTTACGAGCATCACGGGGGCTCCAGGTCCTTCAGCCAGCATTATCATCAATTGGCGCTTGAGGTATATAATATATTAGCTCTTAGGTTATCAATTTGAGTATAATTTATGTGTTATGAGTTAATGATATATGTGAATAAAATAGGGAAGGGGAGAACTCGGGCATTTTGCAGATCGTATTCTGACTGGTTGGAGTCCAAATTACGCCGATGAAGTGAAGAAAGCGCAGAACCGGGATCTGGCTGTAAGTAGCAGTTAATTTGTATATTTAATTTTTATAACAATGCATTTTAAATGTGTTAGAATTGACCGGGTTGTTTTGGTATATCGTAGGAGAAATTACATGCTAAGGTGCAGGAGCAATTATCACAGACTCAGGTCGATTCTAACACTCCGACCCGATTAAGTAGAGAGGAGGAGGATAGCATCATCGAGACGGTCATTGGACCGAGTAGGAAGAACAGATACAGGTGGAGAGGATCCGAGCATCGGCCGTACGAGTCCAGTAGCACCTACGAGTCTGCAGCTCCACCAGGATGCAGTTCTTCTCAAGACCCGACTATGGAGCAGCGGATGAAAGCGATGGAAGATTGGCAGTCGCGTCGGGAGTCGGAGCTACTCCAGATGGCGGAGGAAGAACGGAGGCGCCGGGAGCAGAGGGAGCTGGAATTCACCCAGTTCATATCGACTCTGCCTTCTGATGCTCAGGAGGCATATAGGAGACGGTTTTTGGCGGATCAGGTAATATATATATATATGTATATTTCTTTTTTAATTAAATGAATTAAATATAAAATTCTTACTTAGTTACGAGTATGCCATGTGACTAAATGATATCACACAAACTGTTACACACAAACTATATCTCTCTCCGAAACACAACTAAAATTATATACTTAATGTTTTTATGTGATGGTGGTGTTGATGGTGCGTGCATGCGTAGCGATGGTTGTATTGGATAGTGAGTTGGTTAGTTAGTTGTTATTTTGTTTTGTTGTGGGGCGTTCGTGTGTAGGGTCGTTGGTTATGTTGTTGGTTGGTGGGTGTTTTCGTCGTGGTGGTGGTGGTGGTGGTGATGATGATGGAGGGGGAGGGGGTGGGGGGTAGGAGTTTGGTTGGTTCGTGGGTGGGGGATTGTTATTGTAGTGGTGGTGGTGTTGTTATTGTTGTGTTGTGGTGTTGCATGTGTTGTATTGTCGTGATCGTTATGTGCGTGCTTGATGTTGGGTTTGGTCGTGGTGGGGGAGGGGGAAGTGTGGGGATTGGGTTGAGCTGGGTACTCGTGCGTGCGTGTGTGCGTGTCGGCGGAGATAGGTACGGGTGCGTGCGTTGTTAAAAACATGTGCGTGCTTGCGTATAATACATAAATATATGCCATGATACTCTCTCTGAATCATATAACATGTAAGAATATGCCATGATACTCTATTATTGCTATACTTGCATGTTATGCCTTGTTGTTTTACAATTTGTTACTTTACTGTAAAATTCAGTTTTTGATGATGTATGTATTGCTCTATAACGTTTTATTTATTTTTTTAGGCTGGGACTTCTCGACAAGGTGGAGTTGGTGATGAGGATGAGGATGATGATGATCGGGACTGAGTTTATTTGTTTTAACATTAAAAACAATGGGTGTGCTGTATAAACATTTCTAATGTTGGGATATTTATTATGTTTTTAGTGAAATAATTGTTATATATACGTGAAATATGTGTTATATGTGCTTGTGTTGGGTAAATTTATTGTACAGGTTATTGTTGTGAAATATATTGTACAGGAATTTCTTATTTTCAAAAAAATTTTTAAAAAATTCAGATAATTTTTAGCGACGGATATTCCGTCGCTAAAAGCTCTTTTAGCGACGGAAAACTGACACGCCAGATGTGCACTAAACAACTTTTAGCAACGGATTTTCCGTCGCCAATAAATATTGGCGACGGAAAATTATATAGCGACGGAAAATCCGTCGCTATATATCCGTCGCCAAAAGTTTATTTTGGCGACGGAAAATCCGTCGCCAAAAAATAATTTTTTGGCGACGGATTTTCCGTCGCTATATATCCGTCGCTATAAATTAGCGACGGATTTGCCGTCGCTAAAGGTATATTTACCTACCCTTACAATAGTGACGGAGTTTTAGCGACGGAATTTCTTTTTTTCCGTCGCTAAAACTTTTAGCGACGGATTTTGGACTTTTAGCGACGGATTTTTCCGTCGCCAATAGTCCCCTTTGCAGTAGTGGTAGTCCGACTTTGGCAAATCTGAAGTTTGAAAATTTTTATCAGAATGTAAATAATGCTTTATAGGACCACAAAAGAAAATAACATTGATGGGTATACCTGCTGCAGACAACTTCCACATAAGTTGCTGAACAAATCTGCATTCACTTTTACCACCTTCTATACTAAGCTTATTAGATGCATAAACACTCCAAGGTATGGAATTATTAATAATAGAAGGCACCATATTGATAGCTTAGAGAAATGAAAGTATTAAACCATGAACAAATCCAGATATTTCAAAGCATCTATGCATCCAGAGTTTGTTCTCTTTATTCTTGTCAAAACCATGCATATGAAAATTTTAAGGATAAATATGTATACTGCTACAAATTTTGTAGACATGTTTCATTGAACATTACAAATGCATGCATATTTCAAATTATTTTCCAAATAAGGTCAACAATATATCTATATGAGCATCACCCAGATCTTACTTAATAAATGTACATGGCAGATGCTAAAGACCCAATAGATTATGTTAAAAACAAATCAAATCAGGAAACTGATTTGATCAAAAGTTCAAGAAACATAAGGTGAAAGCGAATATACGAACTTGAACATGGAGGTAAGAATAATTATTTTTATTATATACAAGTTCAAAAGAGAGTGGAGCCACAATGGAAACCGTTTTTCAATTATTGCAAAGTTACAGTCAAGGCAATTTTACTTATAAAGCTCAGTTATTATGCAATCATGACCTTTTTTTTTTAACATTTCAGACACTTTAATTGCAAAGCATGTTAGCGTGTGACATTACGCTTTAGCAACATAAAATCGAACATCTCGATTCTTAGACCATAAGCCACTCATAGCACGATAATTGCAAGTCAATTGCAATTAGATTTTAATTATCATCAAATAAAATCAATTAAGGCAATTAAACAATTAATTTCAATTAATTGTAATTAACTGTTAAAATTAATTAGCTGTAATTAATTACAAATTAGCATCAATTAAATAAATGTAATAAATGCAATAATTAACTAATCAATAATTAACAGTTAATATTCTTGGATGAACAGTAACAGAAATTTAATTATTATTATTATTTTAACAATACTATTAATTAATAGATAAGCAATTAGCAGAAATATTTTTAATGAACAGTGATAGAAAATTATAATTATTTCGGATTTAATACTTAAGTGCTATAATCTTAATCTTCTAGATTGTTTGACAATTATTTAAACAAAGTTATAGCATGTAGATAAATCCGAATTAAATAAGAATTAAGTCTAAAAATAAATAAAATAAGTTAGAAAAATCAGGCCTGACGGGAAGCAGTCGTGTAATCACTGCCCTAGAAGATTAAGAACCCGCCTATCGCCCTGGCGCAAATGGTTCCCTCTCCTCTAGCGGTAAAAGCCCCCGGAAACGGCCGGCCTCCGTACTCGGGCGAGAGTACGGAGCTTCTGCTCAGACGAAGAAGGTTGCCCGTAAAAGTATAATTATAGATAAGATTGTAACAAAGAAATTTCCCTGAGAACTATCTCTCTTTGTTATTTTCATCTCTCTCTGTTTCTTTCTTTCTATCTTCTTTTCCTTCTTTTCTTTTCTCTTTCTTTCTTTTATTATTTCCGTGAGAGAGAGTGCTAAGGAGAGTAATTGAGCTTAAGATCTTTTTAGGAGAAGATGAGATCGGTTTTATAGGAGGTTAGAGAGAGACTGTGGAAGGTGGTTAGTGGGAGAGAGATTAGAGGGTTAGTTGAGAGAAATAAAAGGTGTGAAGAATTAGTCAATTTGACCTTTACATAGAAAAAATCCAATAGTTTTAGAGATGAAGAGGGTGAAATGTTAGCTACTAAAAGTAGCAAATAAGAATGCACCCTGAAACTAATAAGTAAGATGAATCATACATCCATTTTGGTCAAAATAGCAACACATATTCGCTCGTGGCATAGGGCAAATTAAACTTCACGTCAAAATTTGGACGGAGCTTCCGTAACTTTCTGGGCATGGCACGTATACAAGGATATATCATTATGGAGTTAGGATATACATTTTTTAGGTATTTTGATTAAATTTAGATCAGGTTGCTATCTTGTATTGAAACCTTTTCTCCTCGAAATTTATGTATATTTATAATAATATAATATAAAATCGCAACGCGTCCTCTCTCCATACATTTTCTGATTTGGTTAAAGAAATACATTTTGAGTGATGCCGAGGCTTAATATCAGAAAACTCCCCTTCATTTGGACAATTATCAGCAAACCCCTTTGACTTTCAAAATATAAGAAAACCCACCTTAAATTCAGGGGTTATCGAAAAAGCCCCTTTAACTTTAAGATTTTATCACAGAACCCCCCTAACAGTTTGATCCCTCGTTACCATAAATCTTTAGTGGACAAATATATCATCCGGTATGGATTTTTGGTGGGAGGATTTTTCTATAAGAAATCAGAGTAATGTGTTAAACTAAATTTTATTTTATTTTATCATATGGGTGGCCTTGTTGGGGTTGGGGGGGTGTTACGTTAAAGCCTTACAGTTAAAAGGAGTTTCTGATGAGCCCTAAACTTAAGGGAGTTTTCCGATATTTTATAAGTTAAGGGTGGTTTAGACAGATGAGCAAAAGTAAATATAAGATCACATAATAAACAAAATAAAATCAAGCAGGAAGCAAAAATTGTCAAAACATACATAGCTAACTGTAAACGATATGCGAAAATATTAGGAGAAAGTAGAAACTAGCCCTTCATGTTCCTCCTATCTAGAACCAGGCTCGGATGAATAGTTGATGGAAAATAAATATTTTTTAATTTGTGGTGTGATTATTAGGAGGGAGGTTTATGAGAAGAGAATGTGAAAAGGTTTGATTGAACTAAAGAGATTTAAGTGGCTTTAGTGGAGGGGTTATTAACCTCATCATTTAGTTGTATTTTAATATTAGAATTTAAAGATTTCAATATGGTTATTTGGATGAATTTTGAAGGATGTTTTTGAGAATTTAAAAGTTTTGACACTCAAAATCGGTTTTATAAACAGTAAAGATTATAATTAAGGTTGAATATGTAGTTAGAGATGAGTAAAAATTCTACCGAAACACCCCGTAGAAAGATAACGATCTATGACATTCATGGTAGCTTGAGGGATAATTTAGGAATTGTAACTCTTCTATCTACTGTATTGATCACCTTAATATTATAGAGATGGTCCTTATAAGATTCTAACTGGTTAGAGGGCCGCACAAGACATGCGCACCCGCGACGAACTAATGAACGTTCCACACCGTTAAATAAAACTGGAAAGATAATTCTTACCCAGGATATAAAGATAAATGTCTTTAGAAAGTCAATATAATGGTATTAGCTTATTTTCATTTAGGTACCCCAAAGTTCACACATTATAACTTTAGTGATCGATTTTTTTTGACACTTTAATACCCTAAGTTTCAATGCCATTTAACTTTGATGCTCATTGTTAGTTCTCCAATAACTTTTTTATTAAGAAACCAGGAAAATTATTGAAATGTTTCCCATTAATTTTTAGTGCTTCGACATAGAAAGGAGAATGAGAAACAAATTTCTTTTTTAATTTCACTTTACTCCTACTGGGACAAATGAAGAACAAAGTTAAGCTTATTTTTGGAATGAGTTTAGAAACCTCAACAACAAGGGATATGGAAGTTTTTTAGAGAAGGAATTAATTTTCAATAGATAGTGACGATCATACTCCCTTTAAAAGTACGAGTTCGGGAAAAGCTTTTCATGATCAATATTACTTTTCACTATTTGAATATTTTATTAAAATTTTAATATATCCTAACCATAATTATAACATATCCTAATCACATGTGAACTACCTACGTACAACTCAACGATTTAAAAAAAATAGATTAATAAAATATATGAAATAGCTTCATAGTATTAGTTTATTAAGGTAAAGAACTAACATGCTTAATGTTAGTTCAGGAAAAGCTTTCCAATATGGTTAATATTACCCTTCACTATATTGAATATTTTATTTAAATCATAATCTACCATAATCATGATTATATCCTATCCTAATCTCATGTGAACTACCTCAACTCAACGATTTAAAAAAATTTAATAAAATATATGAAATAGCTTCACAATATTAGTTTGTTAAAGTAAAGAAGTAACATGCTATAGTATATGAAGTATTACAAAATAACCCAAGAAGTTTTAAAAATTACACGAGAGATCCTAAAAAGTTTAAAATTACAGAAAACATCATAGCTATTTCAAAATTACACAAGATATCCTAAAAGGTTACTAGGGATCTTTGGTGGTGATGAGGGGAGTTCGCAATCGAAACTTATATTATCTGAAGAGGAGCACCAAGATTGGCCAGGTTACTTCAACTATTTCAGAGGTGGACATGAGCATGCTTTAGTACTACTGGTTGGGGCACACAGGAAAGAAGTCGCTACAGACGCTGTGCAAGCAGAGACTATTGAAGGGAGCCAAGAGTAAAAAAGTTAAGTTCTGTGAGTACTATGTTCTTACCAAGAAGACGAATGTGAAGTTTGAGACTGCCATTCATAGGACGAGGGATATCCTGGATTACGTGCACACTGATGTTTAGGGTCCCACCAATACTGCATCACTTGATGGTCGACATTGGTTCGTCGCGTTCGTTGATGATTATTCTAAACGTTATTAGGTGTACACCATAACAAAAAAGAGTGAAGTCCTAAATATATTTGTGGAGTGGAAGAAGATGTTAGAACTACAGACTGAGAGAAAGATCAAGATGTTGCGATCTAATAACGGTGGTAGTACACATCAAACCCCTTTTAGCAGCTATGTCGAGAAGATGGCATAAAGAGACACTTCACAGTTAGTCATACACCACAACAGAATAGGGTAGTAGAGAGGTTAAATCGGTTTTTGTTAGAGAAGATCCGATGTTTGTTGGCGCATAGTAGTTTGAAGAAGATCTTTTGGAGTGAGGCACTTTCATATGCGAGCCACCTCATTAACAAGATGTCTTCATCTGCGATTGAGAGGAAGACCCTTATGGAGATGTGATCGGGAGAGCTAGCACATGACTATTGTAGGCATATAAAATTGCTTATAGGTCCCTTAGCTCAGCTCGGCACAAACCGACGAACCAACGAGGCGACGAGTTCGACGAATCGTACGCAAGCGACGGAATGCATCCATACGCGTTCGGAATCAAGCCAAGTGTCAAAGAATCAACGAGTCATCCAACCAAGGGCATACTCGGACAAATCACGATCGAATCAAGATCGGTTTCGGACTCAAACTCAGAAGTGGATTTACTGCCAAATCAGGAATCCGACTTACTGCCAAATCAGGTCAACGAATCAAGTCTGAATCAACCAAATCAAGTCCAGATCAACAACGAAGCACAGAACTGGACAACGAACACAACGGCGTCACACCCGGACAAATCGGCCAAAGCCAAAACCACCCGAGTGGCTCGGCTAAAGCCGAGCCACCAAGGGGTGGCTCGGCCATGGCCGAGCCACCCGCATGGTGCTCGCGGCACCGAGCCACCCTAGGGTGGCTCGGAGGCCGAGCCACCTAGGGTGGCTGCGAGGCCGAGCCACCCATGGGTGCTCGGCCATGGCCGGCCACCCATGGGTGCTCGGCAGCCGAAGCCACCCCATGGGGTGGCCGAGCACCCCATGGTGGCTCGGTTGCCGAGCCACCTATGAGTGGCGGCCACCCATGGGTGGCCATCATCTGACACGTGCACGCGGGCACAGTAAAGGTGCCTATAAATAGGAGAGGGGTTGTCTCATTTGAAAGGGTTGGAAATTTTGGAGAGAGGCGAAGCCCTGCTGGATTGGAAGACTCGGAACTAAAAAAAGATTGAAACTTTGGACTTCGGGACTCACTCCTTCAGATCTGGTGCTCGGCGATCATCAAAGTCAAATAAGGCAGGTGTTCGAGAGGATCAGATTCTCAGATCTAACGCAGGCATACTCCGGATCTAAGCTTGGTCTTAGATCCGAGACTTGGACGATTGTTTCCTTGGTGAAACAATCCTCCCGGCTATTATTCCTTGGTGAAATAATACCCGTCGAACTGCGTAGATCCGACGGATCTAGATCTCGGGTGGTCCACGGCAAAACAACCCCGGCGCAGGCAAAGAACCCACCAAGCGAGCGACGCAAACAGGAGCTCGCGATTCGTTCGACACAAAAGAGAAAAAGTGTAATCTTTGTTTATTTTTATTTGATTTCATTGTAACCGGATCTTATAAAGACCGGATCTTTTGTAATCCAAGATGACAATTATTTCAATGAAGAAAACAGTTTTCCCCGCGAACAATCTGGCGACCACAGTGGGAGCCAACGATCTCGCTGCCGAGATCGTTGCGTCGCAGCCGCGGATTGCGATCCCGGTCGAGGAGGAGGTCGAGTATGAGTTCGACCAAGCCAAGTTCGAGGAGTACGTGTCCTCGTCCGGATCTACCTCCCCCCGCAAGTCCAAGAAGTCCAAGTTCTCCTCCAGGAAAAAAACTCGTTGGTTTGAAGAAGTCGAAGCCACCAACGAAGATCTCGCCCCGTTTGATGCCAAAGTCGCATCGGGTGAGATTCCTCCAGTTTCCAACCAGGTCAGATCTGCTCTGGCCAACCCTTCTGCCGCAGGGGGCGTGGTGACTCTCTCGAAGAGAGCCCGCCAAAGGCAACGTCAACGCCTTGCGAAACGATTCGCAAAGGCCATGGAGTCCGTTGACGGGATCCGCTACAACACGGATCTGAAGAACAAAAGAGGCAAACAGCCTCAACAACAGATGAACGGCACCTCTTCCAAGCCGCCAACAATGGAATGGATCAGTGTCAAACGGAATCGTTCGACGCTGGAAGAACGCATCCGCAAACGCCACGCACTATCAGCGCGGGCACGGGCTCAAGCCGAAGAAGCCCGTAGAAAGTTGCAGAAAGAGGTGGTCAAACCCGCCAAGTCTGGAGACCAAAGTCTGAAGCGGCAATTCAGGCTAAGGAGCAACCTTTGCAGCCTCCAACCAAAGTTCAACCTCCGGCGAACCAAGCTAAGCCGCGGGAGATCATGCAGAATCCTCCCGAAGAAGAAAGCCAGTCTTGGAGCGCCTCGGTCCAATTCCCGATGAGCGAAGCAAAGCTCCGATCCAAGAACGTTTGGGCCCACTAAGAAAGCCCCGAACGAATCAACACGCTGGGGGTCGCCGCAACCCTCAACGTGACAGAGAAATCATGGCACCCAAGCGCACTACTTTGCGCATTGAAGTTCAGGAGCCCGCTGAGAATTCACGCCCAAAAAGGCATGTCTCAAGGCGCGTGACTCTTGAAAGTCCAAGGAAGGCAATTCTCCCTCAGAAGGAAACGTTATCATCTGATGATGATTACGTTATACCTGAGAAATCGTGCCAACACACGATAGGTTGCTCTGACTTTCAAACGGACGAGCTGTACTATCGTGCTGGGGGTACGAACAAAGCCAGAAAGAGAAGTTCTCGAAGGCTAGAAACTCAGTGCCCTTGTTCAAAGCTCATTCGGGCGGTACTGTCTGAGTGCAACTGCATCAAGGTAGTCCCAGAGAGAATCTCAGTCCTGAGAAGTCGTGCCCACACACGATAGGTTACTCCGACTGTCAAAATGACGAGTTGTACTATCGTGCTGGGGGTACGAACAGAACCAGAAAGAGGAGTCCCCGAGAACAGGAAACTCAGTGCCCTTGTTCAAAGCTCATTCGGGCGGTACTGTCTCAATGCAACTGCATCAAGGTAGTCCCCGAGAGAATTTCAGTGTTCGAAAGGCTCGGCACCGAAACGCCAAAACCAAGGCATAGGCGTTTCCGGCAAAGAAGAACGGTGGTTAAAGACGGAGAATTTCCGAGGGTCACCGCCAACATGACCAGCAAAGAGACATCGACACAGATTGATCTCAAATCGTTTCTGGAAGCGTCCCGGCGTGTAACCCGTCTGCAGTCCGGAGCCATCGCACGAGGAACTTATGGTAGGGTTCGGACAAGATTGCCTTCGGAAGATGAAGAATCGGATTCCTGCTCTGCTGTCGCATCGGACAATACAGTGTCCAGCGAAGGACAACCCCGCGAGTCATTTATGATAAGCGCGGAAGAAATGGCCAAGATGCTTGAAGACGCTTTGGCTAAGCAGAAAGAAAGTTTCAAATTCGAGATGGAGATGGCCATGCAGCAGATGAGAGAGATGCATGAGCAGCAAATCCAGGCATTCAGGAACCAGCAAAGTGAATCGAACCGCCGTAACCCGATTGTTCAGGAAAAGGAGCACGCAGAAAGGGATGAAGCTCACAATGCCAATAACCCTCCTGTCAATACAGGGGGTGGTAACGAGGATGCCAACGAAGATACAAGTGAAGACTTGAAGATCAAAGATCTCGAGAGCAAAATCAACACATTGATCTCCGCTCAAGAGACGAAGAAAACAGGCATTCCCTGTCCATACCCAAGAGAGTGGGAATCGATCCCCTATCCGGCGAAGTTTAGTCTGATTAACTTTACGCCGTTTGATGGGAAGGGTTCCCCCACTCAGCATTTGATTTATTTCAAATCGCACCTGGGTATTATTTCCGGCAATGAGCCTCTGATGGTGCGGTCATTCGTCGGCACTCTTCGCGGAGCCGCCTTCGATTGGTACCGCCGCCTCAAGCCAGGAAGCGTGAACAGCTGGGATGACATGGAGACCAAGTTCCTGGCCAACTTCTTCGACGACGACACCGAGATATCTATCGGATCATTGCTCGATGAGAAGCAGAAGGACGGGGAGTTAGTCGACACCTTCGTCAAAAGGTTCCGGAACAAGGCGATGAATTGCCGGGACCCGATCACAGAGGAATTCATCCTCCAAACTTGCCACAACAACCTTGCGTTGGACGTGTTGGAAGCAATGGGAACAGCACCGTCTGACACTTGGAAGGATCTGAAGGTCCGAGGGGAGCAGGCTGAGCGATTCCTTAGAAGGAAGAAGGCCGAGAGGAACCAACCGACGGTTAATCCGCTGGACTCAAATTTCGCCTCTCGTGGTAAGGGCAAAACACCTGCAGCTACTGGTGGTGCTAATCAAGCGTCACAACAGCAATCCCGAAGGCAGCAAAAGACTTCGGGTCCGAGACTCCAAAGAGAGTATTCCTTCAAGGACGAAGACGTTCCAGCCATCTTCGAATCCCTCCTTGAAGGTAACAAGATCAAGCTACCACCTATCACAAATCAGGAGGAAGCTGACAACACTACGGACCCAAAGTACTGTGCATACCACAGGAGGGTCGTTCATCCCACCAAGGATTGCTTTGCTCTCAAGAATAGCATTCAGACCTTGGTTGAAGCCGGCGTCATAACGCTGAGGTAAGCCAATTGAGAATGGCAAAACTCCGACCGGTATAAGAGTATAAACTGCTTCCTAAAACTCCAAAGAGTATACGAGTATAAACTGTTTCTCAATCCTCCGACCGGTATAAGAGGTTAAACTACTCCCTGATACTCCAATAGGTATATGAGTCTAAACTGTTTCCCCACTTTTGACGGGAAGTTCCTGGAGAATATTAAGCTAATATTCTTAAGGATAACCCGGTTAGTTAACTGATAATAATGTCCGAACCAGTTCCGCAGAGGAAACTGGGGGTGGACGATTTATGTAATGGGAAGTTCCCAAAACCACAGCAATGTAATGAATAAGAACTCCCATTCTCACCATGTCTATGCACTCAACACTCTCTCTGTTAGAGTCTGGACGTAAAGTACCCACTTGGTCAAACCTTCTTACAGTTAGGACCACAGTCAAAATCCCCTCTCGATTCCCCCAATGAACGAGAGGTCCACAAATTGAGCGATCAAACCTTCCTACAGTTAGGATTGTCTCAAAACACCCACTTGGTCAAACCTTCTTACAGTTAGGACCACAGTCAAAATCCCCTCTCGATTCCCCCAATGAACGAGAGGTCCACAAATTGAGCGATCAAACCTTCCTACAGTTAGGATTGTCTCAAAACACCCACTTGGTCAAACCTTCTTACAGTTAGGACCACAGTCAAAATCCCCTCTCGATTCTCCCAATGAACGAGAGGTCCACAAATCAAGCGATCAAACCTTCCTACAGTTAGGATCGTCTTAAACCTTCCATTCGGTCAAACCTTTCTACAGTTAGGACCAAAACCAAAATCCCCTCTCGATTCCTCCAATGAACGAGAGGTCCACTTTCAAATCGAGTGATCAAACCTTCCTACAGTTAGGGTCACCTCAAACTCCTGTTTGGCCAAACCTTCCTACAGTTAGGGTCAAAACCATAATTCACTCTCGATAAACGAGAAATTCATCTTTAGTTCGGTAATCAAACCTTCCGACAGTTAGGGTTATCCGAATCTTTTTGATTCTCGGAGTGGAGATCCCACTCTTAGTTTCACCTTTCCGGATTCTGGGGGTGGAGATCCCACCTCGAGTCTCCTTTCCAATTGAAGAGAGAATATAAAATTCTTCTTCTTCATTTTCGGGAGATAGAATATAAAATTCTTCCTCTCCCATTTCGGGTTCGTCTTTGCCCCAAGAGAAGACACCACCTTTTTCAAATCCCAAAATTTGTGCCTCACAGGTACTAGGAAGTTTATCCCGAATCCTAAGCAGGGATAAGTCTGCGCCTAACACGCGCTGCCGGTTTAGTCTTTTTCCGCACAAAAAGACACCAGAGTTCGATTCTGGGGTATTCTATCCTGAAACCTAAGCAAGGATAAGTCTGTGCCTAACCCGCGCTGCCGGTTAGTTCTTAACCGTTGAAAAGAACATCCGTCCACATATTCAACATTGTGGCAGGTTGTTATTAATAACACCAAAATCCATGCCTTACACGCATGGGGAATGTCATCCTGAATCCTAAGAAAGGATATGTCGACACCTAACACGTGTCGCCGGTTTAGTCTTTTACCGATTGAAAAAGACACCAGAATACCAGTCTGGGGTATTTTTATCCCGAAGCCTAAGTAGGGATAAGTCAACGTCTAATACACGTTGCTGGGTAGCCTATTCCCATAACAATGGTAAAGCCTATGTATTCAACATCATAGCACAAAGTCTAAGAGAATTCACTCTCTTAGCACAACGTTACATGCGGAACGGATTTCGTCAATCCGCATGCTAGCCCGACTCAAACGGTAGTCGGTAAAGGCTAATCAAATCCGTTAAAGGCTTGGGGTTAGCCAAAAATCCTAAAGTCAACGCCTAACACGCGTCGCCGGGTAGTCTATTCCCGTGAGAAAGACGAAGTCTACGTATTCGAAGTCGTAGCATCAAGTCTAAGGGAGTTCATTCCTTTAGCACAACGTCACATGCGGAACGGACTTAAGACAATCCGCATGTAAGCCCGATTCAAACGGTAATCGGTAAAAGCATGTCAAATCCGTTGAAGGCTGAGGATTTGCCAAAAATCCTAAGTCAACGTCTGATACACGTTGCTGTTTAGTCTTTTCACAGGAGAAAGACGAAGTCTACGTATTCAATATCGTAGCACTAAAAGGGTTAACTCTTTTAGCGTAACGTCACATGCGGAACAGACTTAAACAATCCGCATGCTAGCCCGACTCAAACGGTAGTCGGTAAAGGCGCATCAAACCCGTTGATGGCTGAGGATTTGCCAAAAATCCTATAAATACGAGAGTCACTGACGCATCAGCTTCTTTAGTTGGTCTCGTGACCTGAGCAACATACGACGTTCAAAACCCTAAGGTCTACGCCGGACAACGCGTAACCTTAGGTCAACGCCAGTCAACGCGTTGCGATCAAAAAGTCAACGTACGACGGTCAAAACCCCAGGGTCAACGCCAGACAACGCGTAACCTTAGGTCAACGCTAGTCAACGCGTTGCGAGCAAAAAAGTCAACGTACGACGGTCAAAACCCCAGGGTCAACGCCAGACAACGCGTAACCTTAGGTCAACGCCAGTCAACGCGTTGCGAGCAAAAAATTCAACGTACGATGTTCAAAACCCTACGGTCAACGCCGGACAACGCGTAACCATAGGTCAACGCCGATCAATGCGTTGCAATCAAACAGTCAACGTACGACATTCGAAACCCTAGGGTCAACGCCGGTCAACGCGTAACCCTAGGTCAACACCGATCAATGCGTTGCAATGAAAGAATCAACACTCCGAAGAGTATATGAGTATAAACTGCTCCTCAATCCTCCAACAGTGCATGAGGTTAAACTGCTTCTTAAATACTCCGAAAAGTATACGAGTATAAACTGCTTCTTAAAACACTCCAATAAGGTATACGAGTATAAACTGCTCCCTAAATTTTGTTGAGAAGTTCCTGGAGAATGTTTTATAAATATTCTTAAGGATAACTCAACAAACACAACGCCGGACAACGCGTTGCAGATAAAGACTCGATGCCAACAATCGATGGTCAGCTAAATCGGGAACCGACTTCAAAGTTCAAAATTCTGACAACGGTCAGACAATAAATGCAGCACCGAAACCCTCTCAAGCATTCGACAAAGCACCGAACAGCCTGGAGGATCGAAGGAATCAAGAACGGAAGTCATTCCAAGGTCTCATTACACCGACTGAAGGTGGGAGGCAATCATATCCAAAGTATTCCAGACTCTTCTATAAAAGAACGAGACTGAAATACTTTGGAGGGGGTATCTGTAGGCATATAAAATTGCTTATAGGTCCCTTAGCACAGTTCGGCATAAACCGACGAACCAACGAGGCGACGAGTTCGACGAATCGTACGCAAGCGACGGAATGCATCCATACGCGTTCGGAATCAAGCCAAGTGTCAAAGAATCAACGAGTCATCCAACCAAGAACAGACTCAGACGAATCACGATCGAATCAAGATCAGTTTCGGACTCAGACTCAGAAGTGGATTTACTGCCAAATCAGGAATCCGACTTACTGCCAAATCAGGTCAACGAATCAAGTCTGAATCAACCAAATCAAGTCCAGATCAACAACGAAGCACAGAACTGGACAACAAACACAACGGCGCCACACCCGGACAAATCGGCCAAAGCCAAAACCACCCGAGTGGCTCGGCTAAAGCCGAGCCACCAAGGGGTGGCTCGGCCATGGCCGAGCCACCCCATGGTGGCTCGGCCATGGCCGAGCCACCCCATGGGGTGGCCGAGCCACCCCATGGTGGCTCGGTTGCCGAGCCACCTATGGGTGGCCGGCCACCCATGGGTGGCCATCCTCTGACACGTGCACGCGGGCACAGTAAAGGTGGCCTATAAATAGGAGAGGGGGTTGTTCATTTGAAAGAGTTGGAAATTTTGGAGAGAGGCGAAGCCCTGCTGGATTGGAGACTCGGAACTAAAAAAAGATTGAAACTTTGGGACTTCGGGGACTCACTCCTTCAGATCTGGTGCTCGGCGATCATCAAAGTCAAATAAGGCAGGTGTTCGAGAGGATCAGATCTCAGATCTACGCAGGCATACTCCGGATCTAAGCTTGGTCTTAGATCCCGAGACTTGGACGATTGTTTCCTTGGTGAAACAATCCTCCCCGGCTATTATTTCCTTGGTGAAATAATACCCGTCGTACTGCGTAGATCCGACCGGATCTAGATCTCGCGGTGGTCCACGGCAAACAACCCCGGCGCAGGCAAAGAACCCACCAAGCGAGCGACCGCAAAACAGGAGCTCGCGATTCGTTCGACACAAAAGGAGAAAAGTTGTAATCTTTGTTTATTTTTATTTGATTTTCATTGTAACCGGATCTTATAAAAAGACCGGATCTTTTGTAACTAAAAAAGTTGTAACTCAAGATGACAATGGAATCAATAACAAAGAAAGACACGATTTTTCCCGCGAACAACTATGACCAGCTCAAGGTATTTGGGTGTCCTGCATACTATCATGTTAAGACTGATAAGTTGGAACCTCGAGCTAGGAAGACCATATTTGTAAGATTTAAGCGTGGTGTCAAGGGATACAAGCTATGGGATCCGGTTGATAGGAAGATTGAACTGGGTAAAGACGTCATGTTCGATGAGCCTTCTATCTTAAAGCTTCCCAACTCTTATCAGATGGAAAGCGACCCGACGGATGAGATATCGTAGGTGGTGGAGATCGATGCAGCTTCATATTGTCCAGATGGTACAGTATCCATTAGAGTATCAACTGAGATGACGCTAGGTGAGCACGGCGACGACGAGGAGGATATGGGTACAGATGTGCAGAATCAGGGACCGATGACTCAGGTTCAGGATTCTATTACGATTCGGAGATAGAGGAGAGACATACAGATGCCAACATAGTATACCGGCACAGTAGTTGCATATGCACTTCTAGTGGAGAGTATCGATGAGTTGATGCCTACTACATTCAGAGAGGCCAAACAGTGTTCGGAGACTGATTGGTGGCAGGTAGCTATGCAGGAGGAGATGGAGTCTCTTCACAAGAACGATACATGGGAGCCTATTGAACTCCCAAAGGGGCGGAAGGTGATTGGTTGCAAGTGGGTATACACGAAGAAGGAGAGCATTAAAGGCACTCCAGTGAGGTTCAAAGCTAGGTTGGTTGCGAAGGGCTATGTACAGGAGGAATATATTGATTATAATGAGGTTTTCTCTCAAGTGGTAAAGCATTCTTCGATTTGGATTTTACTAGCTTTGGTGCACAGTATGGATAGGAGTTAGATTAGTTGGATGTGAAGACGATATTTATTCATGGTGATCTTGATGAAGAAATATATATGACTCAGTCATTGTGATTCCGAGCTGCAGGGAAGGATAAGTTGGTTTGTAGGTTGAAGAAATCGCTATACGGTTTGAAGCAGTCTCCTCGACAGTGGTATAGGCGATCGGATGGATTTATGATCAGTCATTCATACACTCAGAGCTAGTTTGATCCTTGCGTGTATTTTCGTAAGTTGAAAGGAGGTGCATATATTTATTTATTGCTTTATATCGATGACATGTTGGTTGTCTCTATTTCTAGGTCTGCTATAGATGAGTTGAAGGCACAACTTTCAAAGGAGTTGAGATGAAAGATTTGGGTGAGGCTAAGCACATTTTAGGGATGGAGATCGGTAGAGACAAAGAGAATGGTATAATTTGTTTGACACAGGTGGTTTATTTGAAGAAAGTTTTACAGTGATTTCATATTAGCATGGATACGAACCCAATTAATGTACCTTTGGGAGCCCATTTGAAGTTTTCAGCTAACCTTTCACTGAAGACAGTTGAAGACAGAGAGTTGATGTCGAAGACTCCATATGCGAGCGTAGTTGGGAGCTTGATGTATGTGATGGTATGTACGAGGCTGAATTTGTCACAGGCGGTGAGCATAGTTTCAAGATACATGCACAATCCATGAGTGGATCATTGGGACGCTGTGAGATAAATTTTGAGGTACATTCATGGTACCCTCAATTTTGGTTTAGTTTTTGAGCAGGACACTAGAGGTGGGTAGTTGTGCATTGGCTATGTTGATTCGGATTATGTCAGGAATTTGGATAAGTGCCGGTCTACGACGGGGTATGTGTTCACTTTGACCCATACGCCGGTGTGTTAGAGATGCACCTTATAGTCTACGATGACTTTATCGATGACGGAGGCAGAGTATATGTAGAGGTTGTGAAGGAGACTATTTGGCTTCGAGGACTTTTGGAGGAACTTGGTATATTGCACCGGTCCGTCACTATTCATTGTGATAGCATGAGTGCTATCTATTTGACGAAGAATCACGTTTTCATGTGAGGACAAAAGCATATTGATATTCGTTATCACTTTGTTCGAGATGTTCTTGAAGATGACGATGTAGAAATTGTGAAGGTCCACACGAAGGATAATCCGGCGGATATGCTCACAAAGGTGGTTTCGAGCAATAAGTTTGATCATTGTCAAAACTTGTTACACATTCGTGATTGTTGAGCGTTGATGGCTATTTGGATGAACTACGAGCGGCTTGATCCCTTGGAAGAGGGGGTACGTAGGCAGTTAATTTGATGCAGCCGGTTTGATATGTTGATACCGACATTTGGAGATTGTTTGCATTCTCATTCGGATTTCCGACTTGTTATGGATTGAGTCCGTTGTCGTAGATTTATTCTACTTCATCCTAGACGCAACGAGTGGGACACATTTTGGTTGGTATTGGTCTTGATTCCGTTTTGAAAAAATTTCGTCGAGTTAGAGAATTGTGGATAACTCAGGAAATCATTGTGGAGAACTTAGAAAATCTAGTTTTTTTGTCATAAGTTGATTCATGCTTTTTTGTCATAAGTTGATTCATGCACAGGCATAAGTTGACTTATGGTAAGTCGATTTATGTCTGTGCACGAGTCGACTTACGTTCTGTTCTCCAGTTGTTGTTTTGCGCTCGGTCAAGTCGACTTATGGTAAGTCGACTTGTTCCCACTGTTAAGTTGACTTACGATGGTTTTCAGGACTGTTTTGATTTCCTGTTTGGTTTGGGTTTCTGTTTTGATATAAATAGGAACATGATTTTCTAGGGTTAAGAATCAGAGATTTAAGATTGTACTGAGCATATTGAGAGAGAGAACTTGTGAGCAAGTTGAGAGATTTGTTTTAGGGTTTATTTGAGTGATTTTGTGAGATTGTAACCCTTTGTACTCTTCTTGATTTAGTGGAATCTCTCCATCCTCTCCCCGTGGACGTAGGTAAATTGTCGAATCATGTATATCTCTGTGTTTGGTTTGATTTGTCATATTTTGGATTGGATTGTGCTCGTGTTTGGTTTGGTTTTCTTCTCCCGTGCTTTACAGACTCGTTCGGTGTGTGAGCATGCTTCCGCATAGGCGCGCAACATAAAGAGCTATATTGTGGGTTTGGGGATTTTACTATTGAAGAACAATGGAAAATTGCGTTGCGGGTTGCGAATATAAAATCAACTATAGACCGGGTGGGTAGGAGTTTAGATGTTAGTGTTTAACGAGAAAGAGGTATAATAGGAAGTTCACATATTTCTGTTAGATTTAACTGAGCTTAACTCTCATTAATAAGTAAAGGGATGTTTTGGTAATGAAAATGATTATCTAAGGGAGGTTTTCGCTAGGGGTGGAAAGGAACTAAATTCGAATCAAATACCCCACTATTCGTATTCGTACTCGGTTCCTATTTTGGAATTTTCGAATACATATTCGAACCCAAAACGAATAGAAACCAGTGTTCGAATTCAATTCGAATAGTTTTTGAATGTTAAAAAACTATTCATGAATATTCGTTAATACTGTCTAGGTAATCTTTACAAATTATTCAATCCGTATTTTTTAGATATTCACAAATATTTGTTATCCAAGTATTGCAATGGAGACAATCATGATATACTTGATGAATATGCAACCTGGTGATACATAATATCCATTAATAAAAATTCAAAATTCTATTTATCCACATTTACAAGCAACAAAATGAAAATTCAAGGTTTACACTGTACAAACAAATAGTTTATTAAATAAACGAATCAAATATACTTATGGTTAAATTTTATTCGTTTATGAACAAAATAATAATAACTATTCAATTACACTATTAAACGAACCATCAAATCGAAAATGGCCAAATACTTAGGCTAATAAATACAGAACTATTTGTTAAGTATTTAGTTCGTTTCCACCGCTAGCATTGGCACAGAGTTTGGGGGGAGGTTTTTTTTTTTTTTTTTTTTTTTTTTTTTTTTTTTTTTTTTTTTTGGGGGGGGTTTTTTTTTTTTTTTTTTTTTTTTTTTTTTTTTTTTTTTTTTAGAGAAAGGATGGATTACCAAAATAGTAATCCAGCCAGCTAAATTAGGTTTGGGGGGAGGTCTTGGCCATTAAAGATCATGTGAGGGGTTTATATGCAATTTCCCTCAAAAGGATCAACCCAAAATTACCCCATAAACTTCTTTCTCCTCTTTCCCAAATTCTCTCTCCGAGGGTCTTTCTTCTTCCTTCCCGCGATCGATCTCAAGAATGGTGAGAGGATCAAACAACCAACAGTTCAAAGATAAGGCCAAGAATCGCGTCGCCGATCTCGAGGGGATGTTCACCGATCTCCAGTCCGCTCGCCTCGAGGAGCAAGTTCATCAGTTGCTGCGAGAGTGGAAGGCAGAGCTATGCGAGGCCTCTCCCGGCAATTCTCTAATCGTAAGGATCTAGATCGAGAATTAACGATTAAAGTTTGTTTTTTAGGGTTTTGGATTGAGTTATGTTTGATAGGGGGATTGTAAGGGAGATTCGGATCTCTCGTCGGAGATATGGAGGTTGCTGCACATTGGAGAGGAGGAGGATGACGCGACCAGTAAGTTGGAGGAGATTGTGGCGGTCAATTCGAAGGCTGAGCCGGCCGAATCGGGGCATGAGAATGGGTTGGGGGGATTTCAAGGGGAAGAAGTTACTGTTTTTGAGCAGGTATAACGTTTTCTGACAGAAAATTTGAAATTACTATGATCAATTTGCTTTTTCGATTGTGTTTTACTTGTTATCAGAGTTTATATTGGCTATGTGCAAACTAAGTTGAGTAACTGGGGCAAGATGTGCATGGTATTTATTAACTTGGGAAAATGGATACAGGTGACGCATGGGTTTTAGGCTGAGTGCTTAGATGGACCCTAACGAAACATGTGTGTGCACATACACACAAATGCACATGCACAGCTGGGCTGGGAAAAAGTAGACACAGGCTGATAGCTCTCTGAAACCGACAAAAACATTAAGTTAGCACCTAGAAGTGATAGTTTAGAAGTCTCCGTATATTTAACTTGATTGACGCGTTATCTTAGAAGCAGTTGTGTGTTTGTATGTAACATGTTGTTGAGAGTATCTCCCAGAAAGTGAGTATTGAAGTTTTATGGGGTAAATGATCTGTTTGATCATCAAACGAAAGGGCGACAGTCTCAACAGAAATATAGTGTCGATTTAAAGAAGTTAATCAGTCTAGAGGTGCCACCCAAACTTATTGTGTTGTTTGTGCAGAGGGAAAATTATAAGGAATTTAAGGTTATATAAGAAAGATTTTCATCCACTGCGGTAAAAGTACAAGTCTGCAGTGTGTGAGCAAGTCTGCTTGCATCAGCGATTTAGCTGCTAGACTCCCCAGTTCATGAGGTCCTTGTGTACTGGCTGTCTTGTGACGTCTTAAGCATTTCAAATCATTTCTCTAACTTAGTAATGTATATTTCTTTTCAAAAAAAAAAAAGAATTGTATTTGAAATACGCCCTTCTTTTCATGGGGTTGTTGATGAAGGCAAATGAATAAATACAAAGGATGATTGCATGATAAATATAGTCGGAAAGAGGTCATGTGACTACTATGATCTATTAGAAGACCTACAGAGAGGGTTATCTTTTTTGATACTTGCATCTAAATGTCAAGTAGGTTTTGTATTGTATTTTGCAGCTTGGGTGTGTCACTGCAAACTGTTGTTTTAGCATACTTGTGGATCTTGGGCTTCCCACGTTTAAGCCATCTATAGTTTTTTTTTTGTTTCTTTTTTCTTCATCGATGAATTCTTCATATGCCATTTGACCAATTGCTTCTATTGATAATGTTACTGCTCAAATCTTTTTACTATTTATGCTGTTGTCTGACCTTGGTCAATTTAACTATTGATGGTTACTTGCAATTCATTCTGACATAAAATGATTGGTCACATTTGAAAAGAAAAGAAGACACAGTTATCTTTTTTGCAAATATATCAATTTTTATTTTCTAGCTCATATAGCTTTTATATGACTTATTATACAATGAGTTTCTAGAAATGCATGTCGTCAGTATGGTTTTGACTGTTTGTTTTTCGTGAATGAGTTCAAAGTTCTGCCTTCTATTAAAATAGAACTGCCATCATCCATTACAAAAGCTGACATTGTATCTTGTTTCCTCTGCATGTACATACTGGTGATCTTAAGCTTGTAATTTGTTCATGCCACTTCCATTCGTGCAGGAACATTTTGTTAATCAGGAACTATCAAAACACGGGTTCCTGAATATTGACGAGTACAAAAGCACCCCTCCTACAGGATCCCACCATGCTGTCAGTAGTTGTTCAGAAAAGACTAATGGTTTGAGTTACGAGCAGTTTAATCTGCATGAGGAAGTGCAACGTAGCCATTATATCAATAATTTCGAGGGAACTTTACAGAATGGTGGAAATATTCCCCATCATCAGGAATTGTCTCACATCTCAGAATGGCTCCCAGCAATATCCCCTCCAGCTTCTGCTTTCTTGAACCCGAAATGTGCACTCTGGGACTGCCCAAGACCTGCAGAAGGAAAACGATGGTGTCAAGACTATTGCTGCAGCGGTCATGCTTCTCTGGCATTGAGTGAGGGTCTTCCTGGTATGAACCCTGTGCTAAGGCCTGGAGGAATTGATCTGAAAGACGGTCCACTTTTTGCCGCTCTTGCTGCGAAAACACAGGGAAAGATTGTTGGTATCCCAGAATGTGAAGGGGCTGCAACTACGAAGTCTCCATGGAATGCCCCAGGTATCCATATTGCTATTTTTTACATTTAATAATTCTTTTATTGGGTTCACATTGTTTCCTGTCATGTGGTTATGAAGTTGGGCAACTTTCACCAAATAAACCCTGAACTTCGTAAATAAGACTAAAATTCCCTGAACTATTAAAAATTGTTGGTTACAACATTAAATAGGTTGAGTATGAAATCTAAGTACCGTTTTGTGTTTACTTTTTACCCATTCTTCCTGAAAAGGGTAATGTAGAAGTCAAAAAGTAACTACCATGCTATGGTATTTGAGTGGGTTTCAGGAGGGTTTTCTATGATTTATAAAGTTTCAAGAGGGTTTGCTGAATCTATAACAGAAGATTGTTCCCTGATTTTTCTGCAGAGCTTTTCGATCTGTCTTTTCTCGAGGGTGAATTGCTAAGAGAATGGCTCTTCTTTGATAAGCCTAGGAGAGCATTCGAAAGTGGGAGCCGGAAACAAAGGTCACTGCCAGATTACAATGGGCGTGGTTGGCATGAGTCTAGGAAGCAAGTAATGAAGGAGTTTGGAGGACTAAAGAGGTCCTATTATATGGATCCACAACCACTGAACAACTGCGAATGGCATCTCTTTGAGTATGAGATCAACAGCTGTGATGTCTGTGCTTTGTACAGATTAGAACTAAAGTTTGTTGACTCAAAAAAGAGCTCAAAGGCAAAGGTAGCAAGTGATTCTCTTGTAGATCTTCAGCGTCAAATGGGGCGGCTTAATGCAGAGAATGCTAAAGATAACAGGCGATATTCAAAAGGAAGGACAAAGGCTAACCAGAAGGTTGTTAGTGAAAATTTTTATTCAGCTGCCGACTTAGCTAATCAGAAGGTCAATGATCTCCATTTTTATGAAAGTTCTGATCAAATGGGGTATATTAACGGGAACCCTGTTTATGGACCAAGTCTTCCTTATGGTTTCTCAATCGAGGACTTAAAACAGTACTATGGAACATAGGCATACAGGCACAAGATTATGATCATGAGAAGATGGGTTACAGACTTTGGTTCGCTCTTCACAAAAACCGAGCGTGGTATATTTGTCAGTAACCAAATTTTAGTTTTTGGCCCTTCCACATTCTGCAGCAACCTCTAAAATTTGAGAATGTATAGCGACAACTCCTTCCTGCGTACATAGTTCACTAGATGAAGCAGTTATATGGCCTCACCACAATGTGAATGTATAGTGACAACTCCTTCCTGCGTATATAGTTCGCTAGATGAAGCAGTTATATGGCCTCACCACAATGTGCATGTAAACTGCACATGTGGGCTCAGTTTAATTTTGGGCACGATATATGCTTTAACTATGTTAATAACATCATTGTGTACATACAGGTTTTTTTGACTTGAAACTGAATCTGAGAGCATTTTCTCGATGCATCTAATATGTAAGCGGTAGTGACATCTAAATTTACAAAAGTCTTTTGAGTACTTTATTCTTGAAGCTTGTCGATTGTGTTCTCTAGGTGTTTTGTTCGCCATGGTCCTGTCTTGATTGGTTCTTGAGGTGAGGTTGACTTGTACGACCATTTTCATCCGCTTCCTATTTATTTGCTCTCTTTGGTAGTGCCAGGAGCGTGATGATGATCTCCGTCTTCTGGAGGACTGGTGAATGTTTCTCTCTAACAACTAGTTTTGTTCAATATCGATATTATCTACCCGCTTCATTTCAGCTCTGCACTGGTTGAAGGGTTAATTGCTCACAGATCTCTTGGAGTATGGTTGTGAGTCTGGCTGTGTGCATGTGCCGTGCTTGCATCCGTGTGTGTGGCTGTTGCAGGTGGCTGTTGTTTGTCAGACAGTACGCGCGCCCGCACGCATCCTGAGAACCTCACTGCTCCGTTCTTCTAGTGAAACTACGCTGCTCTGTTTCAAGAGTGCGAGCAGGATGGGATCGTCAGGCTACTGATAAGTTCTTCAGTTTCCGATCACGCTTTTTTGTGCACTTGGGCATGCGTGAAGCGAGAAACATTATGGATCCAATGGAGGTTTATAAATAATTTCTTCTGCAGCAGTTACACAAACATAAATGTCCTGGTTTCTAAACATCAAAGCGACTATGGTTAATTGGGAAATATTTAAAACAACACTGGGAAATAAAAAAAGGCCTCTTGCAATGTAGGAGCATTGGCGTGAAAAGGGAAAAAAAATGCAAGAACAACATGAATCCTATCGGAGCAGTTCTTATAAGGGTCGGCTGGTCTACCCTGTTGATAAAATATCCAGTTTCCTAACCCACCCTCGCACCATGTGAATGGTATCGACTATCCCCTTCTATTCAGTGTGTGTTCTGATAGAATCTTTACTTTGCCAAGAACTATATATTTTATGCAAGACAACGAGTTTTTTATTTTTTTTGAAATCTTTGGATTGTAGCGTTAACAGTGCCCTAGAAGTAGGAAAATTTCAAAACATACTTTTTTTGAAAATTTATTATTGGCAAAATTGGCCGTTTTTCGCTTTAATGGCAAACAACGGTTAATTTTACAAAATAGAGACTTTAAAAAAACACAGGACTAGACTAGTCCCGCATAATTAAGGGTTAATTTGAAATCAGATTAACCCTTTTTGGCGTACGCTAATTAGCCCTTAATTAGTGACCATTAATTATATGGAACTAGTAGTTTCGTATTTTTTGAAAGTATCTATTTTATACAAAATCGACCGCTTTTTAGTTAGCAGTAATGACATGTCTAAAAAGTGATTGATTTTGCTAATTATTTAAAAAAGTCGATCCTTGCTAATAAAACTTTGAAAATGTTTTTTTTTTAATCTCCCTAGAATTTGATCAATTCTCACACTTTCTTCAAAAGGATCATGAAGCTTAGTATGAGCTCGATGCCATTAAAATATTTGAAAAAAGATATCAAGGAACAGAGGGGGCTGGGGGGGGGGGGGGGGGGGTTGAGATATTATCAAAAAATAAACTTTCTTCACGTTTCAAGTTCTTATCCACTGATGTTTGTTCGGAAGTCTAAGTTCCACAAAAAAGAAAGAAAAAGAAAAAAGTTTATACCCAATGTTTCAAGGAATCCTCTCATCTATACGACTTCGACAAAAGAACACCCTCATTTATCATAGATCTGTACAAGAAAAGTTGATATAAGATACTTAAAAAAAACAAACAAAAGGTAATTATAATTACTATTTTTTGATCTAATATGAACAGATGAT
>NC_033794.1:5662508-5687928 GCF_001876935.1 Asparagus officinalis | reverse complement strand
TAAATATAAATAAAAGGGTTTTCTTGTAATTTACCATATGTTAATAGTATTA
Source organism: Asparagus officinalis (assembly GCF_001876935.1). Taxonomy (NCBI): domain Eukaryota; kingdom Viridiplantae; phylum Streptophyta; class Magnoliopsida; order Asparagales; family Asparagaceae; genus Asparagus; species Asparagus officinalis. The sequence continues at coordinate 5,687,876 of NC_033794.1, read as the reverse complement.
TCTTTTTATCCTATATTGAAAATATTCCGTTATAGAATCCACGATAACCTATGTCTTTAAACTAGTGGAGAATAATAAAAACTCCACCTTCCGTTTTGCGCATCAGATTCCCCTTTTATTATCAGCCGTCCGATCAAACACAGAGTCGTATAGTAAAACCCCTAGACCTGGATTAGGGTTTCCTCAGCTTTTAAAAACCCTAGAAAAAGATCTCGATCTCCTTCTCCTTCGATCGATCCGGTGACTGTCTCTGATCGAGATCATGGGGAGGGGAAAGTTCAAGGGCAAGCCAACGGGACGCAGGCTCTTCTCCACTCCTGAAGAGATGGGTAAAATCTAGGGTTTTGGTTTCAGATTTCAGTTCCTTGCTTTGATTTCTTTCATCGATCTGATCGTGTCGAATTTGCTTTAAATATTAATCTATTATTTGATTTGGAGTTTCACAGTCTTCAATTTTACAAGAGTTTTGTATATATATTTGAAAAATAAAAAGGCATTAGGTCCTCAATTTTATGAGCGTTGCGAAGTAAATTTGTTTGTAGAATTGTATTGATATACATAATATTCATGTTTGTATTTTGATGTAGTAATATGAATTTGGCGAAATATGTTAATTTCCCCTTTGGTGTACAAGCATTTAGTTAGGTCTAGTTTCCTTGTATGGATACTATTGTACAATATTCTCGCTGAAAAGAAATCGATGGCCTTTTTCGTAGTCATTATTTTTGCGTTGCTTCTGTTGTTAGCATGCAGAAAGTTGTATCTTTTTTAGTGCACTCTGTTGGTTTATTATCATCCTTGTATATGGAATACATATTTATGTACCATATTGCATGATAGATCTTGTGGCTCTTCGCGTTGTCCGTATCTCCTTTGGTAAATTAATCCCTCTGCAAAAGTATGCAGTGTTATGCATAAATTCTCATGATCTTCTTAAGTAGTATTGCCATGATTCATAGTTCCATGGACTACAAACATTAGGGCCTGTTTGGATTTGCCGCTAGTGGAGAGAAGTTGAGTAAACATGGGATAAATTAAGGGAATACAAAACTTGTTTGGGAAAATTTAGTAAGGAAACCAAGGGGAGCTTATTTCACCCCGTTTGGAAAGTTTAATAAAGTGAAGGGGAAGTAAGGAAATATATGTAGATTTACATATCTAACATTACATGTTATTTCACTCCTTTGGATCTCATCTTGATACAAGAGTAAAATTGTCTTTGTATAATATTCTCTTTTTTTTTTAAGAGTCCCTTGCCTTCCATTACACCCCAAGTTGGAGGGAACAAAATCTCAAGTTCCCACCCCCCCCCCCCAAAAAAAAAAAAAAAAAAAGGAGAAAAATCTACCTCAAATGAATTCAAAAACATGGTTAATATGTCCTCTACCTTCCCTTACCTCATATTAACCCAAACACAAACAGACGCTTATTTATGCGTTGAAGTTGCAACATTTCAGTTATTCAGAAGTGAAATAAATAACTTTCTTCTTGTCATTGAATTCTCTGAGCTTCTAACTTTTATGAACACTCGTGAAAATTTTTGCAGCCACTGGTACCTCAACTCGTCCTCGCACCTTTAAGAAGGTATATTCAAATTTTGTTGCATAAGAAGATAGTTCGACTCTTTTGTATGATTTTACTATTACTAAGTAAAACCTGTAATCTTAATGTCCATTTTCCTGTCTGGAAACAAGAATATTACAATGCTATATTATTTTATTTTTTAACTTTTGTCATATTTTGTATTGTTATCCATTTACGTGAAATCCTTGTAAGACTTTGCACTACTTGTTACCACATAATTACATTTGAACAATGAAAAAGCCGGACTTTTGTTATCATTTTGTAATCGGTATGTACATGCATATTGTGATCGTTATATTGAGGAATAAGTAATAGGAAATATATAAATTTGAAAATTTTCAAAAGGCTAGTGAAAAAATAGGGAATCACACCTCGCTGGGATAACACGATGCAAAAGAGAATCACGATGTCACAGATGTAAGACAGCAAACCTCATTCTTGATATTCGTGCATTTTCATCTTTTAGTATGATAGTAATATTATTAGTATATCTTTAACTTTTTCAAATGTCTCAAACAGGAGGAAGTTGAAGACAGAGAAGAAGAGGAATCAGAAGAGGAATCCGCGGAGGAGTCCGAAGAAGAGAATGAGGTAATGGTTACCCTTTCTGCAGTATCTCGTATTTATCTGTGGATAAGATCTACTTCATGTGCTTTTTATTGTTAGTGATAGTTTAAATTGCATGTTATATCTCATACTGTATCGTGATAAGTTTTTAAAACTATTCAATTTCCTTACAGAAAAGGAAAGGCACTGAGGGCCTCATTGAGATTGAGAATCCAAACTTGGTGAAACCAAAGAGTGTAAAAGCTAAAGATGCTAATGTAAGTCTTCAATGTGTTTCCTTCTAATTCTTGTTTTATATAGAAAGTGTTCTTTTACAACCATCATCAGATGTATTAGGTGTAATTGTTTTTTGGTTGATCGGTTGATGTGGTTTGTGCATACCGCCCAGACTCCCGAGGTGTATAAGACGATAGGTTACATACTTTTTCCTTTAATTGCTGAGGTACAAAAAGAAGTTTCTGTTTGACATTATTCTATTATTAGATAGCACATACTGTGCACCAGTACGTGGAAGCTGTTGCTTTTTAGACGAATGACTAGGATGTTCTGTGACTTCTGTCTACATCAGTAATTTCTGGTTGCCATCGTCCTGTTTATAGAAGTCATTATACTTTTATCTGTTTTCATTCTAATATTGTTGCTGAATGCTTAAATTCTCGCGTATGCATATTTGAAATGTAGTGGAAAGCATTCTCAGTGGCGCTCTGAGATTCTCCTGTTTTGACCACCTTCATTTTCCGTGGCCAAATTCACTTACTTGAAAACTTCACTGCTCCCGACTCAGTTTTCTTTCTCCATCTGCACCAAATTCTGGTGCTTAATCATGTTGAATATATTGATCTTATGTTCCCAGTTATCATGAACACCTCTGACCATCTATAGTGATAGAGTGCGCTCAGGCTCCTCCACAGCCCGTTCATCCACTCCAAATTCATATGATCAGGTCACTGCCAGAAGCTGGAAAGAGTCTAGGAAAGGTGACATTGTAGGCGTACGTGTCTGATAAATACCTAACAGCAAATAAATTACATAGAATATTGCTTTTGGAACGGAAGGTGGACGATGATTAACAGAAACTACCTAATGATCATTTGATCATAGCTAGCTGGTCAACTTCAAAAAAATCAATTGTGGTGTCTTGAGAAGATGTAATTTTGACATTTGAGTTCCACTTCTATCCATTTTCTCAAGTTGAAATGGTTATCTATGCCTCACTTATTCTTATAAATCACTATTCATCAGATAAGGAAACTGCTGGTGTAGTGCTTTTAGTGGAATTTTTGTTGAGCACACAAGTGCCACACACAAGAAGAGAGAGCAAGCAACAAAATAACACAAAAATAACACAAAAATAACAAAAAAACTTCTTACAGATGGTTTCAGGCAGGCAAGCTTACCTCCACTTTCACAAACTTCAAAACTAGTACAAGTTTTGCATGATTCAAATTTTTAAATCCTCACTTACCTGATACCACAGGAACCTGAGTATACCCTCACTCAAGAGCCCAAAGATTTTTATACTCCTCAACACTTACACACCTGTTTTATAACCTCCAAAGAGAAGTTGAAGAAGCTAAACATTAATGCCTCATTTCATCTTCCTATGCATTAGATCTTCAAGCTTCCGTCCTTTGCATACTCTAATGTTGAGTAGCCTTTCAATCTTCCATAGTCAACACCTGCATTCTTTCTCATTGATGAGATCTGGGGAAAATTCTACTGTTTTGCCCTTCCGGGATCAATGTTAGTTCTTTGAGTTTCACAGATGAAACCTTCAAATGAGATTAAGATTGACTTTTGCTAGTCATAGTCACCATTCCCAACATTGGAGCAACACGAATGTCATAAATATCATTCCCTCTGTGAATTTTGGGCATCATTCTTTTGGTGTATATATGTATGTGTACAAGCAAGTTAATTTAGATTTTATGAGTTTGCTATACTATATTTGTGCAAGCAAGTTAATGTGTATTTCATGAGTTTTCTATACCATATGTTATGTGTGCAAGCAAGTTAATGTACATTTTATGAGTTTGCTATACCATGTGGTGTATATTTGAGCCTGCCGTGAATAGCCTGTTGCCAGTCTAGGGCTCTGAAGGTTGCCTAACCATTTTTTTGTGACTATCTATTTACATGAAGTCAATTCCCTATATGTTACTTGGGATTTGTGGTTATATATTCTGTGGGAACAAATGTGACTTTTAAGTGCTTGTCAAATTTATGCACATGTGATTTGTTACATGGTCTGAGACCTATGCAACTATGGTTTACTTCCTTACTTTTCTTTTTATGTTTGTTTTAAAGCACATACTTACGTAACATAGATTGTTTTATATTCCGCAGTTTGAGAAAACAACTGAGCTTTCGAGGCGTGAAAGGTATGTTGATCACCTATGTGCTTTCAAATGGCTTCCTTTCTTTAATCCTGTATTTGACAAGTGTAAATAAACCATTTCAAGTCACTTTCTTTCTTAAATCTCCTATTTGTTTATAAGTTATTCATGAATTTTATGTTATTGAGAGACATTGTCGGGCATACTTATTGTCCTTGTTGCCCTATTAGTAGAAATCTTGAGCACTACTCAAGTCTGTGTTTTCCAATTTAATTAGTTTTCTATGATGCTATTATACAGGCCTCAGCTACAATTCTGTATTCAAAGACACACCCGTCAATCTCAATCCAATAAATTCTATTTTAAAAATTAAATTTATTGGTTTTCTCTTGATTTTTGTTAGAAGGATATCACTCTCACCGTTTCCCCTGCACTGTGTCATGCCAAAGGAATCTTTCGTCAAATGCTCATGAGTTTTGCTGATAAAATTCTGCTTTAGTTATTTTGGTTAATGATTCATTGTCTTTAAGTTCTGCTATGCGGTTGTTTCCTTGATCATTATTGTTTGATGTCATTTCTGTTATGCTCAGCAGCTCAGTAGTTGGGTCATTTTCCCTGTAGCGCATGAATGTAGCTCGTGTATATTCATCATTCCTACAATCATTTCTTGTAGGGAGGAGATAGAGAAACAAAGGGCGCATGAACGATACATGAGGTTGCAAGAGCAAGGAAAAACAGAACAGGCCAGGAAAGATCTAGGTAACACGAAGTTTATAATTTTCTTGTCTTTAATACATCGTAGTGTGTTATGGCTAAATGGAATAGCTTTTAATTTTAACGGTTTTGAATGAATAAAACTTTTCACATGGCTCGATGGAGGGTCAAACGACGACGGATTCATCCCAAACTTGGTATGTTAGGGTTTTAGAATATGTAGATCAAGTCCAACGGAGCGGATCATCCATAATGTCGCTCAATCATGTGATTTTAGAGACGTCAAGGAGGAAATCCCCTCCTATGACAAGGATACTCATTAATCTCATATATATATATATATATATATATTATATATATATATAGAGATGAGCTTGTGTCAACTTAAGTAATAGGAGGCATTGTCCACCAAACTTTTTATCCACCCATTTGTCTTAGATTTGTGCCATCAAGAGATGCACAAATCTCAAAAGGCAACATCAATGGATAAAAAATTGGTGGATGATAGCTCCTATCCACTTAAGTTTACATAAGTTTTCTATATATATATCAGAAAAATAGAGAAGAGCTGGCAGCTCTTCTCCCCCGTGAGCTGATAGGTCCATGACATGTGGCCCCTACTAGTCACATTGGTGTGGGGGCTCACATGTCATACACTTGACGACTCACGGGGAAGAGAGCTGCCATATATATATATATATATATATATATATATATATATATATATATATATATATATATATATATATATATATATATATATGAGATTAATGAGTATCCTTGTCATAGGAGGAGATTTCCCTCCTTGTCGTCTATGTGGCACAATCCTCATAAAATAGCACAAATCCCCACAAACTCACACACTCTCTCCTACTTTATGAGGATGGTGGGTGATTGTGCCACATAGGCGTCAAGGAGGAAATTCCCTCCATGATAAGGATACCCATTAATATATATATATATATATATATATATATATATATATATATATATATAATATATATATATATATATATATATATAGAGAGAGAGAGAGAGGAGAGAGAGAGAGAAAAAATGGAGAAAACTTGTAATCAATTGCTACAGTTGGTAGTGATGTGGCATAATCTTGTCCCTATATCTACATTGGAGTTGGTGAAGGGTGATTGTGGCTCTATCTTCAAGATGTGATGTAGGAGCAAGATTATGCCACATCACTACCAAGTTGCTTTAAGCAACTTGGTACCAAGGTTCTCCATTTCTCTCATATATATATATATCATATCATACTTCTTTTAAAAGTACGAGTTTGAAAAAATCTTTTCATGGTCAATATTACTCTTTAACTTTTTTTTTAAATATTAAATTGTTATCATATTCTATTCTAATTATCCTATCTTCTTTGAATTGGCAATTAAATATTTTATCATATTCATAATAAGACTTAACATGTTATTAGATAAATGAAATACGTTTGATATAATTCAAATCTTTTACTTATTTCAGTTCGTAGAGAACTACAAATATCCCCTATATAATTTAATTTATAGAAAAACATCTAAAGTTTCAAAACTTACAAAAGAACACTCAAAATTCAAAATTTATAAAAAACACCCTGAGAATTTCTAACCCATTAGTAAATTAAAAACATAAGAATTATAAATAGTCTATAAATAATTTATAATCTATAGAAAAATCCTATAACTTTAAAAATGTTGCAAAAAACCCCTAAAATTCATAATTTATAAAAAACACCATTAGAATTTCTAACTTATATACACTAAAATGAATATACAAAAGTATTAATAACCCCCAGAAAATTAAAAATTTGCAAAAAAAATATCATACTCCCTTTAAAAGTATAGGTTTAGGAAAAAATTTCATGGTCAATATTACCTATAATTTTTTTGAAAAGAACATAACTAATTGAAAGTCTATTAAATTTAAAATTTACAAAAAACCCTTAAAGTTTAGTACATTACAAATTACTCCTCTAAAGTTTAAAATTTTCAATGATTTTTTGTAATTTCTTGATTTCAAGGTAATGTTTAATAGTTTTGTGTATTTGTAAATTATAAAATTTAGGCTGTTTTTTATAATTTTTAAAACTTTTGAGGGTATTTCTTTTGCAGTTTTCCAAATTTTCATTATGTTTTCAATGTAATGCATAGATACGTCAATTAATGATGATATTAATGAGTAAGTCGTTCTTAAAATGTATTACGCCATAGTTAAATGTGCGCATCACTATTCCTAGACAGTATAGTTTATAAATGCAAAAAATTTCAGACAATTTATATAGCGGCTAAAAGGAATTTGACTTTAATGTACTATTTTTTATAAATTATATTTAATGTGAATCTAACATATAATTTTAATACGTTTGATTGATTGACTATATAGGTATATAGCCCATAGATTTCTTTACTTTCTCACATGAACTAATATTTGGCGGTTAGTAATTTAAATTATTACTTTTAAATTTAATATAAAGCGGAGCTCTAATAACATTTATTTATTTACCTAAAGGACAATACAATCTCAATACCTTTTTTTGCATGAGATTTGTTCCATACGCGTATCAAATTAGTAACTAAAATAATAATTATTTATGTTTAAATTAGGATGATTGTAGTTGGTCACTCATTATAGAATTTTCATGAATACATATACCTTACTTTCTATAGCTATTTGCATTGTCCATGTATATTTTATAAATTAGCTGTTAATTTGATATATTAAATTACTTTTTCTTTGTATAAATTTCTTTTTTGACTTTTGGATTGTGTAATCACTATATCATCATTCTAGCGTAGAAAGGACCTCACTCTAAATGGCTTCAAACAAATATTTGAGTTGAACTGAAGTATATACTATTGCTACCATGTGTATATATTTTTTAAGAAAACTATATCAATATTTTTAAACAAAAAAGAATATTCTAACATCTGATATTATAAAAACTAAATATAAGCAATTGAGTGATTAGCAAAAGAGAACTTACTTCAGAAAAGCATGAATAATAAGATAAAGAGGAAAGATAATGGTATTACCAACAATACTACTAATAGCAAGCTATAATGTAAAGTTAACCTATTTTGTGGAGTCTAACTATTGGCTATAAACATTGAGGTTTCCATATATATAATTTATAATTTATTAAAAATGGTCATATAATCTTATATAATAAAATTAATTTAATATTAAATAGTAATATCATTGTAATAATATTATTATTAGGAAAAATTCTTTGTGGACCAGTATGTTCTTTATGATATATAAGCTATACACTCCAAATTCTTATGTTTTTTATAGAGTCAAAAAGTTTGAATACAAGGCTTTACATTTTGCTCTCACAAGAGCAAAATCTCTTTAGCAGATGTGGATATTCCTTATAAGTTATATGTTCTATGTATAATACAATTGTCCTAGGCAAGTGAGTTATAATAGCATTTTTCATTCACATTGTTTGGGACAAAATTTGATAGAGACCTTGCATCAAAGAAAAAAGAAATTTTTATATTCTATATCATAATCTCCCTGCTCTAATTTCGTAAGAAAATAATTCTTTATACTTTCAATTTTACTTCTATAATAAGGAGAATGAGTTATAAAATTGAACGAGAATATTAGATAATATAAATATGAGTGATATCACAACTGAAAGTTAATATAATTATAAGCTAAACTATAACTAAAAGTTTAATGGACATATTACAAATAAATTGACATGCAAAATTCCTTTACGAATTGAATGATCACCCATTTTTTGAAGATTTCAATATACTAATAAATGGAGATGTTGTATTAGATCAATGTGTTTATAACTCATAAATAGTAGATCACGTGGCCACAGTCTGAGTTGAAGGAAACAATGATATTATTTCATTTGAGAGAGAGATTATTGAGTTGATAATCAATCCCACAAAAAACTTTATTTTTTTTATTTTTATTCAATTTTTATCAATTTAAATAATCATCATATTCAACCATTGTACGTGCATCTCAACTAGTATATATATAGTTGATCTTATGTCAATTTAAGTGGACACCAAGCCTTTGTCCACCAAAGTTTCTATCCACTCATTTATATATATAAAAAGACTCTTCATATCATACAAGGATCCCTAGGCAACATGAGTGGATAGAAACTTTGGTGGATCATCCACACTTAAGTTGACGTAAGAATTGCTCTCTCTCTCTCTCTCTCTCTATATATATATATAAACTAAAAGTTTAATGGACATATTACAAATAAATTGACATGCAAAATTCCTTTACGAATTGAATGATCACCCATTTTTTGAAGATTTCAATATACTAATAAATGGAGATGTTGTATTAGATCAATGTGTTTATAACTCATAAATAGTAGATCACGTGGCCACAGTCTGAGTTGAAGGAAACAATGATATTATTTCATTTGAGAGAGAGATTATTGAGTTGATAATCAATCCCACAAAAAACTTTATTTTTTTTATTTTTATTCAATTTTTATCAATTTAAATAATCATCATATTCAACCATTGTACGTGCATCTCAACTAGTATATATATAGTTGATCTTATGTCAATTTAAGTGGACACCAAGCCTTTGTCCACCAAAGTTTCTATCCACTCATTTATATATATAAAAAGACTCTTCATATCATACAAGGATCCCTAGGCAACATGAGTGGATAGAAACTTTGGTGGATCATCCACACTTAAGTTGATATATATATATATATATATATAAATATGGTTACTCAAATAGGGAGCTTAAATAATGAAGTGACCACCTTAAAGAAGATTTGCTTTAACATGACAAAGAGGCAACTTCATTCATTAACCCGTCTATTGTTTTGGAAGGCTGGTCATTTTCACAGAGTTATTTTCATAATAAATCGCATAATCCAGTTTATTTATTTTTATGGGTAGAAGTGTTGGCGCATGGTTATTGTTCAGTAAATCAACTTAGGTTCATAATCAATTGGAAGAAAAAAAAGTGAATTCTGCATTCACTGGAAATCAGCACTTCTTGTTTTCTATCTACATTGCATAATGAACGTCTCGATGTCATTTTCAGAACGCCTAGCCTTGGTCCGGCAACAACGAGCAGAGGCTGCGAAGAAACGAGAAGAGGAAAAGGCTGGTATGCTATCTATTTCCCATTGCTCTCTTACCTTAGCGCACTTTTACGGATGTGCCATATTATTTCTATCTATATAACCTTGTATTTTTCTAGCCTTTCCATTTGAAAATTTATGCCTCTGATGCCTCCTATTGTTTTTTCTCCCAATTACCATTGAACCAACTGTTTTAGTTTCAGCGTAAATGAAAAAACTCTCTGAACTTTTAAGAGTTTTTAATGCATAAAACCCCCTAAACTTTATAAATTAGTGAAAAAACCCATGAACCTTCAAAATTATTCAAAAATTATGTGAACAGTTGGAAATTGTTAGCGTGAAGGGGGCAAAATGGCCAGATTGGTATATTTTGTAGATGCTTGGTGACATATTGGTATATTTTTTTAGATTGGTATATTTGTCAGATTGGTATATTTTGTCGACTCCGGCGCCAAATACATCTTAAATTTGGCCGGAGTTACTGTTCCGACCAGTGCTGACGGGATTTCTTACATAAAACCCCTTCATTAAAACCCATTGTGCTCCTAACCCCCCCTTCTCCACCCCCTCTCCGTCCTCCTCATCCTCTTCAACCTCCCCCTCTCCCTCATTCTCATCATCCTCTTCCTCCACCTCATCCTCTTTAACCTCCCACTCTCCCTCCTCCTACTAAATTCATCCACAGCTGCTAGTAGTTCAGCTAGCTTCTTGTTTGAGAAAATATTATCAGCCTTCATCCTTTCCCTAAACCCATACGTTGGAATCCTTGCATTCAAGTAGGCTTCAAGCAACAACTCATGTAATTTCATCATATTTCTGAACCCAGCTTGCCTTCATCCATTCTCTTTCATGCGCTTAACCAAATCTTCCCCCTCAAATAGAAGTTTATTTTTAGCATATATCCTTAGAAGAGCATCATAGATTTTTTATGAAACTTTATTTCCCAACTTCAATGTTTTCTTAAATACTTCCTCAGCCTTATCTACACAACCACGACGACGTTTAGCCTCACATACTTTCCAAACCCTCTCAACATCAGAAGCTTTGTCAAGAGAAGCATATAGAGGGAGAACAAACTTGCAAGCCATAGATTGAATCATTAGATCAGGCCACATTCCCTCAGCTTTCATCTTCTCCACAATCTGTTCGATGCTATGATGATGATCATGATGACGAGGTTTTGTTGAAGAGGATGAGGAGGAAGAGGATGATGATGATGAGGGAGAGGGGGAGGTTGAAGAGGATGAGGAGGAGGAGGGAGAGGGGGAGGAGGAGGAGGAGGTTAGGAGCATGATGAAGTTTTAATGAGGGGGTTTTATGCAAGAAATCCCGTCAGCACTGGTCGGAACAGTAACTCCGACCAAATTTAAGGTGTATTTGGCGCCGGAGTCGACAAAATATACCAATCTGACAAAACTAAAAAAAATATACCAACATGTCACCAAAGCCTCTACAAAATATACCAATCTGACCATTTTGCCGTGTGAAGGGTAAAAGGTCTGAACTCCCATATTCAAACAAACTCTGCATAAACCTAAACATAGGTCCTAAACATAGGTGACGGCAAATTTTCCAAAGAAGAATTTTTTGATTTAAACTCATTCCACCTTTTTATTTTACAAACCGACCGACTTTTTTTTTATTTAGCGGAATCGACCCACTTCTCGGCCACGTCAGCAACGTGGCCGAGAAGCGGGTCGATTCCGCTAAATAAAAAGGGAGTCGGTCGATTTCGGTAAAAAAAAGTTGAAATGGGTTTAAAACAAAAATTTGTTCATTTTCCAAAACTTGACAATTTTAAACTAAATTGCCGCAGTCGTCGTATTTTGAAGATTTGAACTTAATTGCCATCAGTCGTCATAATTCCAATCCTGATTAACTCCATACGATTCACATATTTTTCCCGGAGTAGCTATTATCAACACCTCATCTCGATTACATTCCCATATTTGTGATAAACTTTTCAAAAAAATTTGGTATTGTTTTGTAAATTAATCTAGCTTTTCTCTTGATATGACAGCAAAGGAGACGAAGAAAGCAGAAGCCCGCAAGTGATAATGCTGTTGTTGCATGAAGAATATTTATTTTACAGAAGAAATTATGTAACTTTCGCCTCTTAGTCAAACATGCGTTGATGAGCATGCTTGGACTCCACTTTTCATAATTTGGGCAAATTGTGTTACTTCGTTCTATTATTTATTGACATTAGGTTTACTACAATTCTTAGTAATATTACTATTTTAGTTGGTGAATGAATGGGAAATAGTCTTGTGATTTATTGAGAAGCAACGTAGAGTATGGTTTAAACTTGAAGGCTAAGATTGGCTACTAAAAGCTCATTAGCTTAATCAATAAACTCTGGAGCTTTTAAAAATCGTGTAAGTGGTTTTACTCGATGAAGTACAGACGTGTTAATTAAAATTTTGTGATATATTTTTTTTACTCCTCTTCTGACTTATCTATGTGACTTCTCTATGTTACGAATTACATACATAACAAATGTTTTATTATATATGAATATCCACTTTCTGAAATTTGTCACCGTTTATTACAGACGTAATTTCCCTAAACGATTGTTGAGAGAATCATTTGCTAAAAATAATTCGATCATGTGATTGATATGTAATTAGCTAAAAACATGCATCCCTGTACGAGAAATTGCAAAAAGCAAGACAACAATATACAACTTCTTGGGACATTTGTGAGTAAAATGACTTCATCTAGCTAATTGTACTTTCCTCGCAAACATTGATTTCTTGATGATGCAGTAGATTATTCTAAAACTTAATGAGATAAGAAATTGATTTCATGTTTTAATTTCTTTTTCTTTTTTGGTTTGATGAGAGAACTTCTTCACCATCATCATTCGGACCATGGGTATTAAACCCCGTGGCTAGGAGATACCCAACGCACGGTATCAGATATTCTAGTAAATTAAATTCTTGGCTAAGAGGCATCCCAACACACGGTATCGGATATTCTAGTAAATTAAATTCTTGGGGGTGCTTATCAGAAGAGTCTCACCTGAGAAATTTGAGTGCTACTGATAGGTGCCCTTATTCGAAGACAATTACATTGATAGCTATTTATAAACATCAATTAAGAAAGGGAAAATTTAGGGCTTGTTTGGATTGAGGGGAATGAGGGTGAAGGGAAGTTAGGGGAACCATTCACCTCCATTCACCTTGTTTAGGAACACTTAGGAGGTGAAGTTAATTCACCTCCATTCACCTTGGTTCACCCCCTAATAGTATAAAAATTGTTACCCCCCAAATTGGGGTGTAACCAAGGGGAAGGGAATTCTCTTCCCTTCCCTTCCTTTCCCTTCCCTTCCCTTCACTCAGTTTCCCTTAACTTCCCTTCACCCCCTACGAATCCAAACAGACCCTTAATCTTTATCATGTTAAGGGCGCGTTTGGTTCACATTTTTTCAGCCCGAAAGCCGACACAAATGTCTATTCTGTGTCAGATTTCGGGCAAAAACGCCTCTTTTAGAGGTGTCTTTGCTCGAAATACACAGATGGGACACATCTGTGTCAGATTTCAAGCACAAAAATTGAAACCAAACGCGCCCTAACTGGGCTGGGCATGAGTGCAGAAACATGGGCTGGCCCACCTTGCCCATTCCAGAACTAATTCGCAACCGTCCATCTCGGCACGTGCCGACCATCTGAGATGGGCCCATCTCAAATTTCGGGCGTGCGAGCGTTATCCAATGAGATAATTGTCTGAGTTTACTTAAATTAATATCTCTCTCGTTTCTCCTTCATTTATAATTACTGCTTAATTGAATATAATCGCCTCCTCCTAATTCCTCTTTCGTTTCTCAAGAAAGAATTCGAAATCCCAGCGAATTCTGCTGTGAGTTCGTGATTCCTTCTCTCTTTATCGGAATTTCCCGATTTTTTAAAACTAATTTTGCTTTTCCGTGAATGCGATAGAATCGTGCCACGTGGAATCTTTGTTCTTTAGCTCATTCCTGATTTTTTTTTTAATTTTAATTTGTTTAGGATCGAGAAGCTGAAGTTTTGGGGGGGGCGTTGGGTGATCGTAGGTAAATTTTATTTTATTGTATCGTTTCTTTTTCTGCGTTTATTTTGTGTTTCTGGCACAATTCCTGCACTTTAATTGAATAAATTTGTGGGGGAAATGGGTGGAATTCTTGAGAGGGGAACATTTTTCTTTAGAAAAATTTGTTTTCTTGATAATGTGAGTTGGTTTTATACTGAAATTGCTCAGGGAAATTCAATGTATGTGGAGAAATTCAAATGCATGTGAACTGTTTGTTAGTATAATTTGCGAATTGACAATAATTGGGTTTTCGAGACCAAAAAGACATTAAATAGATGAACGTGAGTGAGAATAGATGTGTATTTTTTTTAAATGTTTCTTGTACATTTTTTCCCCGTAATTCGGAATGGTTTTTATGCTGAAATAACTTGAGGGAAGTCCAATGCATCTTCATCATAACCACAGTTTAGAGTAAGTCTCTTAAAGGGAAGGGTGATGATCGAACCGAGAGATGATCATAGTTTCTTTAGGTAAATTTATTTGCTATCACTTTTCTAGGTACATCTTTCAGCATTGTTTAGAATGGTGTCGAATAATGTCTCGGGGTGGCAAGAAGTGAACAAATCTCGAGCAATTTGCATATTCTTAGTCAAGAATTGAATTTAAGTGAATATGTAATTTCAAGTATTATTCTTAGTCAAGAATTGAATTCAATCAAGAATCTGATTTGCACGAAGATGTTGGAGAATGATGACCAGACACAGTATGAGTGAGATAAATTTAGGAGAGATCTGAGAGCAAACAGGTTCTAAAATCATAATATCAGCTTGTATAAGGAGACAAATGAAGGAGAAGTCTGAGAGTAAACAGGTTCTAATTAAACATAGAAAGCATAATAGATGCCCTTCATATTCTTCTAAAGAGACTGATGAGCAATATAAGAAAAAGAAATCTTGATTTCATCTAGTCATGCCTCGTTCATTTAGCTTAATCCGAAGAAACAGTTGTAAGACTCTAGACATTGGTAACTCTTGCTTTTTTTGTTTGTGTTAGTCTGTGATATTCGTTGATGGGCCCATAACCCAGCAGCTTAATCTTTTCCCATGTAGAATTTAACCATTGATGTCATATTTGTCTGTGTTATTGTGTTATTGTGTAATATTCATAAATCATTCGTCGTAATCTATCACCTTAGCTTTTTGGATTCCATGGTTATCTGGTGGTTACCTAGTAGTTTAATTCCTACCAAGGCATTTTTTTGCTGTTTATAAAAGGTTTTGAAAAAAGAAAAGAAAAGAAAAATCTCTGAAAGCACTCGTTACCATCTTCTGGTTCTAGGTCTGTTTAAACTTCAGTTTCAAACCTCTCTTATTTTCTGGTTTTCCTAACCCCAGTTTGTTTACATTTGTTGACAGCAAAGACTGCATTTTTGTGATTCAAGACTGAGATATCACCCAGTGACTATATAACTCTCCAGAAAAAATTAAAATCTCCAGCAGTTATCATGGGCCAGAACAATATTCCATGCATTCATCAAATGCTTTATCCCCACTTGCGTGTCTGTCACTATTGTGCTGATCCCCGCATTCTTCCAGGAGTATTCCAAAGCAATACTCCATGCATTCATCGAACGCTTTATCCCAACTTGCGTGCCTGTCGCTATTGCGCTGATCCCCGCATTCTTCTAGGAGCCTGCCAGAACAATACTCCGTGCATCCATCAAATGCTTTATCCCCACTTGCGTGTCTGTCACTATTGCACTGATCCCCGCATTCTTCCAAGAGCCTTCCAGAACAATATTCCATGCATTCATCAAATGCTTTATCCCCACTTGCATGTCTGTCAATACTGCGCTAATCCCCACATTCTTCTAGGGGTCAGCCAGAGCAATACTCCATGCATTCATCAAATGCTTTATCCCCACTTGCGTCTCTGTCACTATTGCGCTGATCCCCGCATTCTTCCAGGAGAAAATGCTTTCGGAAATACTGCAGACAGGAGAACATTTTACGAAAGTCAATACAATGGTTTACAAAACTATCATAATTTTCCAAATTTTGGTCTAAGTGATGCTGGCCCATCCAATTTCTATTCCTCTTCCAGGTTTCAGCCGTCTTTTAGCAGCAACTTCCCTGCTTCTCAAAGTAATTGGTCCTCTTATCACTTGCCACCTACCGACTATATGAACGAGTTTGGTATAAATAGTCGATATGTGGGCAGTATCAGAGAATTTGGCAAAATAAAGAATGAGGAAATCCCTCTAAGAAGCTTTAATTCTTCATCATCTTTTCTACCCTTACACCGTGGATTGCCGCAGTGGGAGTCATCATATTTACAAGGGACATTGTCTGATTATAGAAATTTTGAGTATCCTGAATACCAAGAGAGAGGTTATATCCGAACAGAAGAGGAATATCATAGATATCTGAGGATGACACTTGATTGGCAGCTCTGGCTTTCTTGGAACTACAACCGTGCTATCACTGATTTACATGGTACACACTTGCCTGAGCTCTTTGTAGGAATTAAGCTAAATTTATTACTTTTTCACTTGTTTATAAAATATAAAGAAACTTATCTGCAAGTCATTCGCTCTTCTTGCTGGTCTCAATTTGATTTGGAATAGTTTTGGAAAAGAGTAAGAAGTCTAACCAGATTCTTTCTTTTCACAGATTTCAATCCTACATCTCAGCATAATCTTCATCAACCTCTATCACTTGCGCAGACCATGCAACTTCCATATTATGGCCGTCAACTTCAAATACAAGCACCTTACTTTCAGCATTCTCTCGATACCTCAAATCTATTTGGTTTAAACCCTGTTAGTCTAAGTTCAAGTTCCACATTTCCGCACTTGCTATTGAATGCTGAACATATTATCAGGGATTATTGGGAACAAAATGCAGCTCCAAATTTTAGTCATGCAGGTGGAAGGATCTTGCCATTAGAGGTAAATTCTATTGTTGTGACCTGTTGTTTTTTCTTTTTATATTGTTTTCGCCTGTTATATGGTTTGTGGAATGGGCATGTATCATAAAACTATTTGCACAGCATTTGATATTTGAAGTGGCTGGAGTTCTGACACCATTAATCAATAAAATTTGGTAGGATGGTGGCCTGCAAGCTGTCAACAGTGCAAATTTGTGTACATTAATGGATACCAATATTATCCGCTAACATTTAAAACACTCGGAAAGTTAAGCGGTCCTGCAGCTGCCACTACCCAGTAATTATCTTGCAAAGACAGCCAAGTCATTGAGTTTTTTAAGGTTCCAAAAACAAAATCTTTAGTTAATACAAGTTTAAGAGAACTGGGTTTTCATATGGAAAGATAAATACATTCCTGGTTATAGTTAACTACTAGTAGGGACCACTTGCATTTGATTTTATATAGGAAAAGTAGTGCAGAGTGGATGTTACAAGGCAAAAGATAACATCAGAGATACCTATAACAACTAGACTTCTCTTCATCTAGGAAAGATAGAGTCTTCTCTCTCTGAATATAGAGCCTTCTCTCTCTAAATACTTTAATTCTGATATGCTAAAGCTATAATATTTGCTTTCGCTAGTTTCTTTTGTGTTGCCGTGATGAGTTTTATCAAAGAACATATGAATACTTAAGCCCAAGGTGCTAAAGCTAATATAACTAAGTTGATTTTACTGTGCAGGACGCTGAGCTTATGAATGTCCGTGAGCTTCATAGCGTAGAGAATACCATTGACCCTTTTGAAGATATGCGACTGGATACAGACGGAATGGCCTATGAGGTAAAATATGAATCCTGCAATTTTAGCTAGTTTTTGGGTATCCTCGGAAAATGGAGCAAAATTTTGTGGACACCTGTATGATATCTTATGCTTTCACATGCAAATTGCTAAGATTTCGTCATCTCGTCTTTCACTAAAATTTTTCCAATTGCCATAACAGGATCTCTTAGCCCTAGGAGAAGAAATCGGCAACGTCAATACTGGCTTGGAAGAAGAATCTATTACAAAGAATCTAAAAACAAGCCTGTACAATTCACAAACAGAATATCTACCACCAAACCAGTGCATGATATGCCAGGTACTTTGTTTCAGTTCTGGAAGCCAAGCTTTTCGTACCAATTTCTCCAGCTTAGCGTAAATTATCTAGAGTAACAGACTTCCATCTCTTAGTTGTAATGTGGATTCTTAATTTTTCAGGAAGAGTTAAAGGAGAACGAGATCATCGGTATTCTGGATTGTGGCCATAATTACCATGAGAAGTGCATAAAGGAATGGCTGCTAAATAAGAACTTGTGCCCGATCTGCAAAGAGACTGCATTGGCTAGAGATAACAGCGAAGGATGAGGGTATCGCTAATGCTGGTTGAACTTGCGTTATGATTCTGTAAATAACTTTCTCTTGTACTACATACATTCTTTTACCAGTGGTTGTAGAAGTTAGACTTCAAGAACTGTACAGAAATAGAAATGTAGATTTTTGGACTTAAATTTTTTTTTTTTTTTTCACTAGCATGTTAGGTTGTATGTGCCCTGCAAGTAATCGGCTCTTCCAATGAATTTTTCTCTCGTAAAACCGCCTCCATTTTCTGTCTTGATTTCTGCGGTTCAATCATTTCAATTTATTATCTTGATATACTAAAATAAAAGTGTTGACATTCTTCACCTTGATCTTTAAGAATTAAGTTGCTAGTCAAATAACATTTAGGCTCTAGTCCCTAGTTGTCCCCCTCCTGCTTTTTGAACTATTCTGAGTGTCTCCTTGTAACCCAAAACTATTGAATCTTTTTATTTCCTATTTCTTAAACTAATTTTGGTCCCAGGTTTTAGTCCGGGAGATGAACAGAGACGTATCTAATAGTTTATGGGGCAAAATGGTACTACGTATAATTCAGGAGGAGTAACGAATTGAATTGTTTAATGGTCATGTAGATGCCAAAAATAGTTTAGAGGGTAAGAAAATTTAGGAGGTAAAAATTTTCCTTACTGAAGAGAAAAAAATTCTCGCACGCATTGAAATCTTAAGACTGCTACGTATCCAAGAAGGAAGTTGGCTTTAGATCACCATGAAACTGGTGTCATGCAGAGACCTACGCCTTGAATAGCCTGCACAGATTGTTTGATCCAAATCAAGACACCTCAAAGCTACAAGATTTGGATTCATCCATGCCATCTTTCAACTGGAAAACTGGAAGGGGAAAAAAAAAAGAGGAAAAAAAAAAACCAAGAAACCATCTACCAAGAGAAAAAAGCCATCACTCAACAGGCAGCATAACAAGGGCTAGCACAAGTATCAACATTTAGCGAGCAGGACTTTTCAATTACGATATGAAATTAAGCAATACAATGAATGATGAAATCAATAACACTCTCCGGTACAACAAGATGACAATAAATCGACAAATCCCCGCCCAAATTCTTCTACCCAACACAAAGAGTTTTAAGCCTTCTCTCCGCGGTCATCACAAGTCAGATCCGTGAGAGACATGCCTCCCCAAATAAATAGGCTCAGACTCAGCGAGCAGAAGAAATATACCGAGGGATCATACAATCCGTGAGCTGATCGCTTCAGTTTGAGCAGCAACCAGCTTTCTTCACCGCCGATACGTCATCTTTCGAGCCAACATTGATCGTCTGCCCCTTCGGCAGATAGATTTGGGTGAGAACTTCAGTAAAAGCATTCTCTACATTCATCGATTCGAGAGCAGAGGTCTCCATGAAGAAGGTGTTTTCCCTCTCTGCAAACGACTTTGCGTCCTCTGTTGAAACTGCCCGGAGATGGCGCAGATCTGCCTTATTTCCTACGAGCATGATGACAATGTTGGTGTCGGTGTGATCCCTAAGCTCCTTGAGCCATCTCTCGACGTTCTCGAATGTTACATGACGGGTGACATCATATACTAGAAGTGCACCTACTGCTCCACGGTAGTATGCACTTGTAATTGCACGGTATCTGTTGAAAGCGGAACAAAAAGAGAAGATATATATTTTAGAACCTCAAAATCACATATGTCCTAGTTTTCAACATCTCCAACACCTTGGAGCAATGATGAGCAGCATCTAACAGAAAGGCAACAAAAAAGAAATGATACAAGCACATAAGACGAACAGCAAATATATGCTAGCAGATAAAACATTTGGAAGAAAAGATAATTTCATCCAAATCGCTCGAAGTAACACGTCGTCCTATTTTTACCAAAACAAATCATCCTAATAAAATTTTGCAGAAACTGTTGTGAAATATAAACTACTTAATCTTTGCTAATGCTCAACTTTTGGTAGTACAAGTCAACCCTAGTAATTGTCAATGGAGACCAAACTATAATAGCATTCCTTCACATATAGATTCTCCAGAGACAATTGAAAAGTTCAGAGAAGCTTGATTCCGCGACTACAAAATGCAGAATTCTCATACAGAAGAATTGGTAGTCAATAGACTGCAAAATAGAAATATTATGATCTCTCATGGAGAAGGCCAGAAGTATAGCAAGTACGTAAACAAATTAGATTGGACAAGCTCTTCTTTCACCTCAGCAAATCATGAGGAACAGGACTACTGCCAAGAGTTATGTTGAGTTACTGAATGATGATATATACTGAATGTCAAACAGTTGACTATCCAGTCAGAAACAAACCACTATCTGAAGATGGCGAATAGACCAAGAAAGAAAATCTATTTTCCATCCTTGTGAAATAGGAGTTACTTCATACAAACCCATCGCATAACGAGACTAAGTTTTACTCTTGAAAGCTACTTTTAGAACACGAGATGCTTTTGATAGATACCAAATAAGAGTTATACCACTAATAAAGTTTCACATAACCTTTTATAAAGGGGCAAGCTGCACAGGTAAGGGTCAGCAATGGGAGATGAAATAGAAATCATTGATGCATTCATGACTTTCACACGTGAAGATAACATGTACTTCAGAAAAAGACTGGATATTTGGATTCAAGAAGTTTGGTTCATTTATGTTCCCGCAAGCAAATATTTGACTCCTTACTTGAGAAGGAAGAAGGGATTGTCAAGATGAAATGCCTGAGCGAAAGCTTACACTGAGGCTGAGTTTCAACGAACACTGCAACGAGACATGAACAGAGTCAAGGTGTTGAAGGCAGATTTTACAGGGACATCGAAATCACACACAGTTTGATGGTAGAGAGAGCAATGACCCCAGGAGAGGTGAGGTGGCATTAAAAAAAGACCTATAGTTTGTTGCAAGTGAAGACTCGATGATAAAATTTTCTTCAATCTGTTCTAGAGCCTGGAAAACAAGCCAAGTGGAGACTGTTAAGGTAATGCATTGTTTTCAAGTGAATAGAAGAGATGGAACCATAGGATTTATCACCAGTTATGAGTTGATGATTGAAAAGAATTTGATGCGATTACTTGCGGGAAGTTGGAATAGCCATGATTGATGTTAGATATTTACGAATAGATAAAAAGTATATAAACAGTCCAATAATAGAGAAAGGTCAAACTCTAGGATTTGAGAGAAGCAAACTCTTAAAACTTCATTTAAAGATTCAAAAGGACACTGATTGACTCTAAGCAAGTTTAAATCTCTCTTCCATTATTTCTCACATGTTCGTGTGTCGATTTGGCAGAATTACTATTATTGTTAGGGTTCTTTATTTTTGCCTGTGATTGTTTTCTTTACACTTTTCTTTTTGATTCTGTGCTTAATCTTGTTGAATATCATCCAAGTGTAACACCCTGTGACCGCTGAGTCCTTTATGACTTGTACCGTTGTGATTAAGAAGGTGTGATCATATATAAATTTCTTACCCTTCCTATGACATAGCTTCATTGCATAAAGGTTTGAACTTTGAATAGGTTCACTAGGGGGCACGGCGTCCTCTATCATAAATAGGGTGCCTGCCGTATCAATATTTGGACCCGATAATCTTCAAGAACATCCATTTACGATCCACTCGGGACCATTCCACACCAACTACCCTATCCTCTGAATATATCCCGCATCCACTTTATAATTTTCGAAGTATAATCGAAATAAAACACTAACATTTGCACAAGTAGCATAAAATGTGCACCTCCAAACTATACCTTCCTTTGGTAACGTCCAGATCTATTCATAAAGCCAATACCCGCATCATCTTAAAATGCAAGCCTATAAGCGTATCCAGATCAAACCCCCAATGAGCTTGCGTGCATGCTTTACAGTCCAAAAACTAACCCTAAAACTTAAATGCATCCGACATTACATCCAAAATCCGAATATTTCAGCCCGATACGATTCGAATTAGCAGATTACTGGCCAAATATGATCATAATCACAGTTAATAGCCTTCATTCAGACAAAAAACCGAACCAGATCTGAACAAAAACGAACCGGAAAAAGAGAGAGAGAGAGAGAGAGAGAGAGAGAGAGAGAGAAACTGAAACAAATCTAGGGCTCAGATCCGATGAGATCTAGAGAATCCATTACCTCTCTTGGCCGGCCGTGTCCCAAATCTGAGCCTTGACGACCTTATCGTCGACGTGGATGCTCCTCGTGGCGAACTCGACGCCGATGGTGGATTTGGACTCGAGGCTGAACTCATTCCTCGTGAATCGCGACAAGAGGTTCGATTTCCCGACGCCCGAGTCTCCGATCAAGACGACCTTGAAGAGGTAATCGTAATCGTCGTCCGCTCTATACGCCATCGGGCTCCTTTCTCCTTCTTCCTCCTCTTGATCTTGGATCGCCCTCTCTCGTCTAGAGAGAGAAAGAGGATGAGAGAGAGAAAGAGAGAGTTTTTGAAGGCTCGCTGAAAAAAGCGAGGGAACTGAGGAGAGAGAAAGAGAGAGGGAGAGGGGGGGCCTGCTCTTGATCTCGATCCGTTCCGAGAAATCCGAAACGGATCTGGGAGGTACGATGCTCCGCGGGAACAGGATACGATGGGTACGCGGGTCCGCGAAGTGGGGGATCGTTCAGGGAGCGGTGGAGCTCGTTAAGAGGAAGAGGGAGGGCTTCTGCTTGTGACCTTAATTTAGGAGGACAAATTATCAAAACCAACCTCTTTTGCTATTTAATTCCAAAAAAATACCCTTTTTAATAATATTTTTAAAAACCGACATGGTTTCAGCATTGACGCTGAAACCAGATCGGATTTTTAAAACAAACTTTCGAAACTTTACGGGAGTTGAACTCCCGTGAAGTTTCATAGTTTAAAATTTTTTTTAACTATGAAACTTCACGGGAGTTCAACTCCCGTAAAGTTTCGGACTCCTTTTCACAAAAACCGGCCTGGTTTCAGCGTCGAGGCTGAAACCAGATCGGTTTTTATAAATAACTTCAAAATAGGTATTTGACGCTGAAACCAGGTCGGTTTTTGTAAATAACTTCAAAATGGGTATTTTTTAGGATTAAATGTGGGAAAATGTTGGTTTTGAAAATTTGCCTAATTTAGGACCCTCGTAATCGAGAAATTGTTTAATTTTTAAAAATTAAATAAAATATTAAGCAGTATGAGATTTCTGATGCTGATGTCGAGATAAAATAAGACCAAATTGATTCAATTACATCTTAATGGACCGCTTATTACTTGATAACTAGATGTTTATGCGCGTGTGAGATGCAAAAAGAACAGTATAAAATCATGCAAATTTATAATTTTGATGTATTTAGGGGGGTGTTTGTTTCACCAAAAATTTTGGTATTTGGTATGGATTACAAGTTTTTGGATCAAAAAGTGAGTTTTTTTTTTTTTTTTTTGAGATTCCATATATGATGTTTGTTTTAAGAAAATTTTTAGAATATTAAATCCCCAAAGTGTAAAAAATGTCTAATTTTTAGAATATGTCAAATCCTCTCAATTTGAGAGGATTTTGACAAATCTCATTAATGTGTGTGCATAACTCTCAATTGGAAAGGATTTAACAAATCTCAATTTTATTTTTTTGTGGGAGGTAAGCTCACTAAGATAGCATATTCATCATATTATAAAATTTTAGCATATGGTAATGCTACAATTTGAGCTTGAAACAAGCAAAATATTATAAATTGTAGTATTACAAATCCTAAAATATTAATGAAACAAACAACATTTTAAAAATCCTAACTCATAACAAAGCACCTATGGATTTCAAATCTCATGGTGAAATCTATATCCTAAAATTATAGGATTTGAAACAAACATCCCCTTAATGTTTGTCGCACCATTTGCTGACATGTTATCTAAATCTTCAGTTTTCAATTACTCGAGCCATGCGTTTATTAAACCCCCAACCGGATGTTTAAGCATGTATTAAAATATGTGGCTATTTGAAAGGAAGAGTCGCACACAATGCTGCACATAATTTGTTTTGCGTAATTAAAGCAGAGGGTTCATCAGTTACAGAAAGGATGAATAACGAAGTCAATAAATTCTCATATCCCCTCCACGTAACACCAATTTCAAGAGATGCGGAGGATTTCAATCTGAAGTTGGTTTTTGCCACAGGGACACAAAATATGGGGCTAACAGGGAGGACATGTGAGGTGTTCCCCTCCTATTGCATAATGAGCTGATCATCATTAATGATGACCACCTCATTATGTAAAAAAAAGGGGACACCTCACATGTCCTCAATGTTAGCCCTATATTTGGGTCCTTAAGGAATTTTTCAAGTAAAAATCTTTGAATTCTAAAGGGGACAAGGAGTATTATTGAATTTTCTGAGCATCGTCCCATTGTCCCATTTTTCTAGTGATATTAAGCAAGCTTATACAACAGTTTTTCCCCCTCTTGTTAAATGGTTTATTTAATAGTTATTATATCCTTCTATTCTTACCGTGGAAAGCGATTGTTACTTTAATGGACAAATTTTTAAAAACAACCCTTTTCAAAAATTAAAGAGCAAACTCAACCTCCTCCCATAAAAAATGAGCAAAATCGACCTATTGAAATAGAGAGGTTCTTGTCGCCGCTCCCATACTCCGGCGCCCAGCTCTCCCGTTCACGAACCTCATCCCCAGCCCCTCCGTCAGCTCCGACAGCAGCCTCATCCTCCTCTCCTCCTCCGCCTTTACGTTCTGCAGCGCGATCACATCTGCCCCCGCCTCCTTCAACACGTCGAGAACGCTCCTCTCGCTGGACCTCCA
>NC_033794.1:5662210-5662498 GCF_001876935.1 Asparagus officinalis | reverse complement strand
TGCCCCTGCTCCTCTCCACCGAGATCTCGTAGTGCTTTAGGATCCCCTTCGTGGGCCTCTCGCTCGGGGCCCTGGCGCCGACCGCGGGGGCCATCGAGAACACTGCGGCGTTGAACGTCGTGATTCGAACCGGCCGAGTTTGAACTGGGTCGGTGTGGGAATTGGGCTTGGGTGAGCTCGGGTGCTTGGGTTTGTTGAAGATGGTGATTTTGGTCTTGGGTTGATGGCGCTTGCGGCAACGGTACAGGCGATGGAGGAGGTGGAGGCCGACGAGGGGTGGCGGTGGCA
>NC_033794.1:5657250-5662200 GCF_001876935.1 Asparagus officinalis | reverse complement strand
GAGTTTGGGGAGGATGAGGTTTGGGGAGGATGAGGAGAACAGACTGGGTTTTTTGAGAGGAAACGGTCGATTTTGCCCATAAAAATTGGAGAAGGTTGATTTTGCTTAATAATATCTCAAAAGAGTTGTTTTTAAAAATTTGCCCTACTTTAATTAATGTTAAGGATTCTTCTGTTTAATTTGCAAGAATAAATTTAAGAAATATTTAACCAGCAAGAGCGCACGCATGCTAATTAGTCGACTGACAATTATTAGTTGATATTATGACGGGTTCAAATATCAATCGTCCCTTCAAGTCCTTTGACAACTCGCACGTCAGACCTCTTAGCCTAGGGGTGAGCACGGTTCGGTTCAAACCGAAAAAACCGACCGAACCGACCCGAACCGACCCGAAAAAAGCGGTTTTATGAGTAAGGCGGTTCGGGTCGGGTTGACAATTTTTCAAACCGACCCGAACCGAACCAACCGAATATATTTGTGTCTTTGATTTGTGGGTTTATTGCTGTGTTCGATCACCATGAATAGCAGTTGCAGGGAATTGATTCATACATAACCAATGTTCTAATGAGTCAACTCCTTTTTTTGTCTCCACAAAGACCAAAGTCAAAGCTTGCTACACAAAGACAAAGCAAGTCCGTTACTAAAAAATTACAACGTCAGAGTCTAGTATTTAATCCAAAAGGACAAGTTACTTCACTTAAAAACAGTATACATACATGAGCAAGAATAATAAATTGAAGTGAAGTTAAAAAACAAATACATGCTGGCATAGGGTAATAATAATATATAAAAGATAAATTGAAGTGAAGTTATACTTGATAAAGTTAGAACCGAACAAACCGAACCGAACCGCACCGAACCGATTTGTAATGGTTCGGTTCGGTTTTGAATTGTAGATGGTTCGGTTCGGTTGTTCAAATTTTGGTAAAAACCGACCCGAACCGAACCGTGCTCACCCCTATCTTAGCCCAGGACTTGTCATAGAAAAATTAGGTTATACAAATAACATCAGAGTTTAATGTAAATAATATCAGGTATTATAATCAGCGTTGATCGTCTGGGGAAAAAATGATCATCATCTCAAGCTCTTTCATCCTAAAAATGAAATTATCCAAAATATGAGGGGAATAAAAAGAAATTACAAAACCGGAGCCAAAACCCTAATCCGCAGCGGCCATTGGTGGGACGTGAGGATGTGCTGGGTATTTAGGGGTTGTTTGGTTGTATGTTTTTACCATGTAAAAGGATGGAAAGTGTAAAAAAGTGGGTCCCAATGTCAGCTTCCATCACTTTAGATTGTTTGTTTAAATTCTTTTTTATTTGAAAAGCTTACAACTTTTGATGAGATGTCACCGAAAGCAAAATCATCAAAATTATGAGTGATTTTGTTGGAAAGCTGACACAATGTAATAAATGTGTCCAAAAAAATAATAAAAAAGCTAAAAACTTGTAGAAAGTGGTGAGGTGGATAACCACTTTCTATTTTGTGTCATAAATACTCTAGTTTACATTATACTTCCAAACAATGTAATACTATTATTTTAGGATTCACAAAGATTCCTAACCAAATAATGTAAACACCCGAATGAAAAATAATGAGGTAGATAACCACTTTCTATTTTTTGTCAAAATACTCTAGTTTCCTAAAATACTATTATTTTAGGGGCTGTTTGGTTGTTGTTGGTAAAGTTGTGTATTTATGACACAACTTGGAAAGTTGTTGTCCACCTCATTAATTTTAATTTTTTTTTGTTTGTTATTGATTCCATTGGAATCATAAATTGCTTGTTTGGTTTGTAAATGTAACTTTAATTGTTTGTTTGAAAAGCTAAATGTAACTTTAATTGTTTGTTTGAAAAGTGTAAAAAGTGGTCCCTACTCAAATGATCATATTGGTTAGAATTATTTTTTATTATTTTTTCCTGACTTCAATGTCAGCTTTCTCCTAAAATCATGTCTTTTTTTTTATGAAATCACTTTACAAGCCACATGAGCATATGAAATCACTTTACATTATTTTCACAACTACAAACAAACAATTAAAAGTGATAAAAGCTGACATTGGGACCCATTTTTTTACACTTTTCATCCTTTTACATGGTAAAAACATACAACCAAACAACCCCTTAAGGACCATGAAAATATCGTCCCCATTGAACTTGTGCCGCGTGGACGGTTAAGATCCTTTTGATGGACGAAAATGGAATGTTCTGGATCCAAAACCAATGTGGGAAGAACTTCGCAGGCTTTTTAACGAACGGACCCTGGGGCCGGCCCATGCTGATAAATCAACCGTTTCTTTCTATCGATCTACACCATTATTTATTTATTTTTTATTTTCCTTATTTTGGGTTCTGTCCTCACATAAGTCATTTTTCAGAAAAATTCCAGACATATCTTACACAAGATAATTTCAATAATTTACAACTTAATAAAAGATTAATTTGGAAAAGAGGTAAACAACAATCTTCATAACTAACAAGCCATTCATACTTCATGACTACCGCATTTCTAAAATACCATACGCTGATATTGTTTTATGAAACTATTTTTAATACACAAAAATCATTAGGGTGTCGAACAATTTTATTTATTAAGCACAATGGTGTGTCATATCATGCACGCATAGCAAGCAATATGATACTAGTCTCATTATATATTAAATTACCAATGTCTAAGTTTAATTAATGGGTTACCCTGGGCTGATGGTTATTATTCAAAGAATATGAAAGTGCTGTTGCCACGAGTCGCAACTGGACATGCGCTGCGTATAAATCGTGAAGGTATTCATCTTACCTTCATCTTGCAAGTAAGTTTCTATATACCCAAGAGGGTCTTAGTTAGCAAGCTGCTCATAGGGCGGTGCTACAGTGACCCATAAACATGAGACACGTGAGGTGTCGGCTATCTGTCTCATGATGCGTCGTTCATAAACAGTGTATCATAGGACATAGAACCGACACCTCATATGTCCTATGTTTTTGGGTACCTAAGGCATTTTAATAACTTAAATATCATCACCAATGGCAGTCACTCTAATTGTTCATTATAATTAGATTTTGGACTATTCTATTTATACGTACTTCCATTTTACTAAAAGAGATTTTAACGCATTTACAACAATTTTCAATGCTACAAGAGATGTTTAATTTTAAAAGTCCGTAAAGATCACTTCTGAGTTTAGGGGGCGGGGGATTTATCCTATTAAAATCTGATGGATTTATTTATACTTTTACTAGAACACAAAATTACAACATCTTTTGTTAGCAAACCCAAAATTACAACATCTTGGCTGCTGCTCTTTACAATCAAATACATGCGGATAAAAAATTAGGTATAGGCATGCGATTCTAGCAATTTCTCTAGAGATCACAGCAGCTCCTTCCTTTATTAATTTGATTGCTATGAAATTAATTAAATTTATATTTTAAACTCCAACAACAAATAATCAGCACAAGGAATGTTTAAAAAGTAAAAGAAACTAAATAAACAAATCTCTTCTCTCGGATAAAAAATAATTCTCATTTCCATCAGATCATCAAACCCCAACACAAAAGGAAAATATATGGACCCAAAAAAAAAGAATCAATAGACATCAAAATATAAAAAGCCGACAGTGAAATGAACCCATGGACTCCTTCAGCGGCGGAGAGATCCGATCAAGACCGCGACGGGAGGAGAAAACGACACAGGGCGCGACCGGGAGAGGAGGCGCGCGGGCGGCGGAGGGCTGGGGGCGGGGAGACTCCGCGGCCGGTGCAGCACCGCTTGAGGGAATGACGGCGATGATCGCCATAGGAGAGAGCTGAGAGAACCTTTGGAGCTGACGACGCCATCGAGAGATCTAGGCTAGGATTTCGGAGAATTTGGGGGGAATTTGGAGAAATTGGGGAGTGTAGAGGAGGTCAGGGCTTATAGAGGAGAGATATTGACGGGAAACAGGCAGGGATTCGTGGACGGCAGCTGCCCGAACTGACAGCGCTGATAAACGTTGGAATAGGGTGGAGCTAGTGGGTCCCGCAGACGCCTCACGGCTGAATAAACGTTGTTGTGAATTTAGTGGGTTTTTGTCGGACAAATTTTAAAAACCGACCCCTTTGTGATTTTAATTGCAAAAAACGATCGGTTTTGAAAATATTTACAAAAACCGACCTGTTTTCAGCCAGGGGCTGAAAACAGGTCGGTTTTTGTAAATTTTTTTGGGAAATTTTACGGGAGTTGAAACCCCGTGAAGTTTTTCTCATAACAAAACTTCACGGGAGTTGAACTCCCGTGAAGCACGGGAGTTGAACTCCCGTGAAGTTTGGGAAAATTTTTTTCAAAAACCGACCCAGTTTCAATCAACTGGGTTGGTTTTTATAAATAAGATTGAAATAAGTCGTTTTTTACAATTAAAAACTCAAAGAGGTCGGTTTTGAAAATTTGTCCTTTTTGTCATATGGGAATTGAGCTGTAAAAGTAGATAGAGCAATATGTTTAAAAAATATATTGTTTAGTTTATAATTTTATAATTAGAAAAGATAAATAGACGTATATTTTGTATAAAAAAAACTTGTAAAAAATGTTACGATCAATTAGGTGAAATAAAAAAACTGTAAGCTTGAACAAATTAAAAAATAAAAATAATTTCACCTCATCAAAATATCTTCCTTTTAAAGGCAAACGGAAATTCATAAACGCCTAAGCTTCCTTATATGACAAAATTATGTAGCTTTCACACTAATTGATTTTCAACCAAACACTGAATATGTATTGGAAATACATATTCTACAATATAATTGAGGACATCCAAATAACGAATTTGAATTTGATTTCCTGCAAAAAATACTGCAAGTAATATTTGTTACCATTCATTTTTGCTGCGAACCAAACAGCTCCTTAAATCAGTGTAATTAACATATATTGCGAGGAATATAATTCTCAGATTTTTTTTTATCAGATTCAAGTTAT
>NC_033794.1:5654181-5657230 GCF_001876935.1 Asparagus officinalis | reverse complement strand
TATATAATTCTTACCTTCTTTGTTCCATTGTCTGACTTTTTCAAATTAGGGTTGTTTTCATCTTTACACCCGAAATCATAGAATTTTAAAGTCTTCAAAACCCCCAGGTTGTAGTCTTCTAACTTAGTGAAGTTGAATGTTCTATTAGAATGACTGGTCTTTTTTCCTTTTTGTAAATCGAATATTGACCTACTCTTTTCTTGTATGTGAATGATATTCTAACAATGTTAATTTAATTACTTTTTAAAGTCTAACACACGTAACTAAGTATAAGGTTACTCATTTTTAAAAACCATATTGATGAAAACGATCATGCTTTATTCACTATAAATTCCATATGTGAACGTGAGATGTCCAAAAAAACGTGGAAAGCTAGTTAACATGTTTCAAACTATCGCAGTTTTTGTATGATTCAGAACAACCCGTTAGTGAAGACACAACTCGATGGGTGCTGGAGCAACAAACTTTTGATGTGTACGACTACAATAGTACCCTTTTATTTAAGCAATCGGAACAGGTTCTGCTACATAGCGTCTAGTAGGTTTCGATTTTGGATTACGGATTTGCTTTGGACCATCTCAGGTACTTGAGGAAGGAGATACGTTTATATTCTTGCAAGCCAAATGATTGAAGTGTTGAATTGAGCGTGCAGTTTATCTTTATATAGCTAAACATTTTTCGTCCGAAGAAATTTTCAAAACAGTCACAACCAAACTTTTTTTTTTTTTTTATATAGCTAAACATTTTTCGTCCGAAGAAATTTTCAAAACAGTCACAACCAAACTTTTTTTTTTTTTGAAAATAAACTCTCTTTCGTTTTTATTACAGAAACAGACTCATTTTCTGGTAGAAAGTGGGTCTATTATTTTTAAACACTTTCCTAATTAGTCGAGGTTGTCAACCCCGACTATTGATTTACAACTTTCCAACCATTGATTTACGTAATATATCAACTTTAGGGAATATGCGTCCTTTAGGGAACACGTCATGATTGAAGTGTTGAATTGAGCGTGCAGTTTATCTTTATATAGCTAAACATTTTTCGTCCGAAGAAATTTTCAAAACAGTCACAACCAAACTTTTTTTTTTTTGAAAATAAACTCTCTTTCGTTTTTATTACAGAAACAGACTCACTTTCTGGTAGAAAGTGGGTCTATTATTTTTAAACACCTTCCTAATTAGTCGAGGTTGTCAACCCCGACTAATTTGCAAGTTGCAACTGAGGTCTAAATTAGTTGGGGTTGGCAACCCCGACTAATTAGGAAGGTGTTTAGAAAAAATTAGACCAACTTTCTGACCACGATGCTGATGCGGTGAGGAGTCTGTTTCTGTAATAAAAACATAAGAGGATCGATTTTTAGAAAAAAAAATTAATTTGGGGCTATTTTGAAAATTTGTTCTTTTTCGTGGTAAATGTTTAGATAGAAGAGCATAAGGATTGTACATCACACTCGGTATTAAAAAAAATAGGTCTAAACTTTATGTTCTCACCGTACGTCAAATAACATGTTCGAGAGATTAGAAACGTGAACACCTTATGCAAGTACCACATGAGATTAGAAATTAATCTAAACACCGAAATACAGTATTTAGCTATGCGTGTCATCATTAAAGTGTTTAATTGCGCCCTCCTCTTTCGGGACACTATTGAGTAAGATTTATATTAGTCAGACCATCTCCAACCCATTCCATCAAAATGGTACAAATTTTACATTAAAATGATGCAAAAATCACATCAAACAGTAATACATCTCCAATCCATTACACCATTTTTTGCACCAAAAAAAAATATTCTCAAAATATTCTCAGTTTATTTCCTTTTATCTATTTTTATATTAATTAAGAGGTAAAAATAAATATTTAAATTTTTTTTAAAAAATAAACAGTAATGGGACAGAAGAACAGTGTAACGTCATATTTGATGCAGCACTGTTCGACTGCACCAAAATGACGCAGAAAACGGGACTGGGTTGGAGAATGAGCAGAAAACGGGACTGGGTTGGAGAATGAACGGTGCAACAAGTACTGTTTGCACCATTTTGGTGCTGGGTTGGAGATGCCCTAAATCAAAACTATATTTATTATCCAGCGAACAACTGATACAATGGAGATTCATGCCCATTCTATTCTACCTCGGGAAATTAGAGAACCCTTTGAGGAATCATTTGAGAAGCCACTCGCAATTTTAATAAGCTCCCAATAATCAACAACGGGCAGAAAACATCAAAACCAACAATTATTTTTCACATAAGAATAAAGTCTGTTGAGACCTCTCCAGAATATGTCTCTATCCTCGAGATCTAAAATTCAACAGATACAACAAATTTTTATCAAACGACTTCAAATTAACAAACTAAAAATAGAAAATAGAATTAAAAAAAACGGAAAATTGACTAATAAACAAAAATAGAAAATATGTTTTGAGAGATTTCAACATATTTCTTATTTTTACTCTTTATCTGATTTCAAATTCTTATCATCGAGATCCAAAACTTTACAGATACAACAATCTCGACTGCGTCTAGTATCAACCAATTCACACCAATAAACAACTAATAATAAGAAAATAAAACAAGTTCCACCTCCTTTTAGCCTAGTAAAAAATTCTACTCAGATATAACAAAATAACATCACAGCAAATAAAAAAATGCACAATGCAGATAAAATTCTACTCAGACCTAACAAAATAACAACACAGCAAACAAATTGAACAGAAAAAATTAAACGAAGACGCGAGCCATATCAATCTATCAATAGAAGTATCTTATCTACAGACTCTCACACAATAAAACTCATCACACTCCCCTAAGGCTCTCAGATCTAAACAATGCAGCATCAAGAGATCCAATATCTAGTACTGAAAACATATACGAACACTATATAGACCGAAGAAAACACAAAAAGAGAGCAAATCGAACCCCCAACATCCCTCAAAACGCGCAGATCTGGCTCAGAGAGGCCAGATCCATCACTGGCGAAGAGCTCCGGCGAACATCGCGGCGGCGGAGAGGAAGAAGGCGGCGGCGATCGGAGCGGAGATGGAGGGAAC
>NC_033794.1:5638233-5654121 GCF_001876935.1 Asparagus officinalis | reverse complement strand
CACGGCGAGAGATTTGGATCCGAAGACCGCCATTGACCTTTTGATTAGGGTTAGGGTTTGTTAATATGAGAGAGAGAGAACTGTAATCGGATGAAGTTGGTGGGAGAGAAAGCTGCTACTTATAGAGGGAAATGGGGAGAAGAAGACGGGCAACTGCCCGTTGCCCGGACTGACAGCCTGGTACTGTAGAGCTCTCTTTACGGACAGCTGTCCTCTAAGGTCCCCCACGAGCTGCTCTGGGAGTTTCCCAAAATGACCTCCGCTTGCACTTGGATGGGAAGAATTTTTGGATCTAGCAGATTAATTAAATTTATATTATTACCAACTCATTATACAATAGGGAGGAGACAACTCATATACCTTCTCCAATGGTCCCATATTAAAATAAGAGACGTTGGATTTTTGGGTTTCGTATTCCTTAAGGGCCTGTTTGGTCCACCAATGACTAGGAATAGGATTAGGAATCCTATTTAATTTATGGATTCCAACCTAATCCATAAAAATTTTATAGACAAGTTTGAGTTTTATGGAATCCCACTTTTTTGGCTTTAATATTTGTTTCACCCAAAGGATTAGTAATCCCACTTTTATAGAATTGTTCCAATTCCTAATACCATGTTTGGTTCAAGGAGTCAATTTTTTTTGGGATCGTCACTGTAGCAACGGAAATAACCCCCAAAAAACAGATTTTCAAGCATCAACCACTGTAGCAACGGCTATTTAAGCCCCCAAATGCTTATTTCCAGCAAAAGACACTGTAACAACATTTAAATTTCACTGTAGCAACGGTAATAAGCCCAAAAATCAGAATTTTCAAGCATCAAACACTGTAGCAACAGCTATTTAAGCCCCCAAATGCTTATTTCCAGCAAAAGACACTGTAACAACATTTAAATTTCACTGTAGCAACGGTAATGAGCTCAAAAACCAGAATTTTCAAGCATCAAACACTGTAGCAACGGTAGTTTCTTAGGAATCACTGTAGCAACGGCTATTTCAGGGGTATGGTGTCTATAAATACACCTTGAGGCCTCACATATAATC
Source organism: Asparagus officinalis (assembly GCF_001876935.1). Lineage (NCBI taxonomy): Eukaryota > Viridiplantae > Streptophyta > Magnoliopsida > Asparagales > Asparagaceae > Asparagus > Asparagus officinalis. The sequence continues at coordinate 5,653,077 of NC_033794.1, read as the reverse complement.
CCATCTTTCTCATTTTTCAACCCAAAAAAAATTCCCAAGCTCTTCAATTTGCTGCAGGATGATATCAGAAGGGTGCCATGCTAATTATGAAGTTTATTGCGACTGCAATCTCCAAACACCGATGAAAGTGTGCAAGAATGGAAAAAATAAGGGTAGGTGTTATTGGGGGTGTGCAAAATTCCCAAATAAAGAATGCAATTTTTTCGAATGGGCTGAAGAAAGAGGAGAGTCATCAAGCACCCAAGGAAGCCAATATGTCAAAGAAAATAGGTACGGAGATAAATATATCTTGCAATCAAAGAAGCTGAAGAAAGAATTGAGACTTGTCGAAAATCAACTACTAGCTTGGAAAATTTCGGCAATTTTCTTAGCAATTTTTTGTGTTATTTTAATTATTACAAACTTCATGTCATGTACTTGTAATTGCAAAAACTATTGAGGATGTAATGAAAACTGTTGTTTGACTTGGGTACAAATTCTAATTGATATTGTATGGCTCAGTAATAGATCAACTTGTCATCATTGATTGCCCCACCTATAACTTACATGTTTATTACAGATTGCATTATAAGGATGAATTGCCTCGCCTAGACATTGTCAATTCAATGTAGGCTGCAATGTCATCCCCTTTTGCCTCATCTGGATATAATAAACAATGTAAGTTAGATTGCATTCTCAGTAAACGCTGATCATCATCATTGCCAAATATCAAGTGCAAGGAGCTACACAAGCTGAAAACCAAACCGCAAATTAATCCACAGGCAAGGAAAACCAAAACAAGCTCAGAACAAAAAAACAACAAACCCAGCAGCAAGGAGGTAGACAACCTACAACGAAAACAGCAACAAACCCAAGTCACATGAGACAAACAAGCTCAGAACAAAACAGGCACAAACCCACCCAGCAAGGAGCTACACAAGCTCTAAACAAAACAGAAACAAACCAAGGGTCAAGAGCTACACAAGCTCTGAACAAAACATAAACAAACCCAGGGGTCAAGAGCTACACAAGCTCTGGACAAAACAGAAACAAACCCAGGGGTCAAGAGCTACACAAGCTCAGAAGAAAAAAGCAACAAACCCAACAGCAAGGAGGTAAACAACCTCTGTCAAAAACAGCAACAAACCCAACTCAAAACAGCAACAAACCCAACCAGCAGCAGCAGCAAATGCTGCACAAAGCAACCAGCAGCAGCAACTGCTGTAGAAAACTCAAAACAGGCACAAACCAGCAACCAGCAGCAGCAAATGCTGCACAAAGCAACCAGCAGCAGTAGCAAATGCTGCACAAAGCAACCAGCAACTCATGCTGCTGCAGAAAACTCAAAACAGGCACAAACCAGCAACCAGCAGCAGCATGAGTTGCAGAAAGCTCAAAACATGAGCTCACCCAAACTGCAGCATCAGCATGAGTAGCTGTAGAAAACTCAAAACAGCAACAAACCCAACCAGCAGCAGCAGCAAATGCTGCACAAAGCAACCAGCAGCAGCAACTGCTGCAGAAAACTCAAAACAGGCACAAACCAGCAACCAGCAGCAGCATGAGTTGCAGAAAGCTCAAACATGAGCTCACCCAAACAGCAAGCAGCAGCATGAGCTGCAGAAAGCTTACCTGATATCAAAATATAATCGGAAAATTCAAAGAAATCAATGATCATTCCACGACCTTACCTGCAACAAAGATTGCAAATATACCAATTCATCAATCCCACACCGACATAGATGTTCTTCAGAATGAAAATACAAATTGCAACATTAATAGTTTGCAATAAACACAACAATATCCAGAACGTAATATAATCGAAACCTAACAAACTAGCTATCCGACCAACCTTGTTCGTTAACTAATTTTGTGATGTACCTCTGTTGACCTTCCTTAGATTTAATAAAAAACCTCCTAGCTTCACGTTCATTGTCATATAAATGGTCTAAAACCCTATCGAGGAACTCCTCGGAATATTCAGACCTATGTTCCTTCAACGCTGTGGCCAACTGCTCAGTCCAGTGTATAACGTGTTGATTCCTCATTGACTGAGACATGGACTCAACAAAGGCACACATCATTTCCTCTTCACGATTAAATTTTCTGGTTTTTTTGCTAGATGATGAAGTCGTGTTGTCTTTACTCTTAGTCTTATATCTAGTGGGTTGTGGTTGGTTAACAGCACCAGAACGTGGTGCGTTGCAAGCATCAGACTGTGGTTCAGCTTCACTCTCCTCTAGAATCTCGCAATCATCATCGGGGATAGGTATGGACCTGCTAGACCCAATGTTAGCGTACACGGGTCTAACAAAATCACCCTTGGCTTGATCATCACCCATGATAACTTGTAAATTTTTGAAGTGAGGAAGGGGTTTGTTTATGTATGCTTTGTACTTAGAATTGGATTTGTCCTGCAATAATAAATACTTATAAATCCAGAGAATCAAATGTATTAAATTGAATGTGACAAGATAGATGCTGAATTGTTATACCTGGGCCCAAGATTTCAAGGTTTCCTCATCCAATGTAATCATGTTACTTGTTTCATCCCACCCAGCACCACTTATATCAAGGCAAGTTTTCATGTCATTGAATTTGTTCCGCAAACATTTCAAGTGGTTAATGACATGCAGGTGAGTGAAATCAGTCCTGAATTGCATGTTGATTTTCATGGCAGCCATTTTATAAGCTTCAGCCTTGAAGTTCTTGTCTGGCTTCATGCCATCCAATGCTAAATCTGCAAGATAAGGAATAAGCACATCATCGTGCTCTGGAAGCCAAAACTTATTAGCCACGCCTCTTGAGTTCAACCTGGCACACGGAACCTTTTTTTATGGGCTAATCTTTTTCCTCTTTTCAATGGCGAAGTATGCTCCGCACCCTCAACGTCATGAATATCCTTTCCACCGGAATCACCAGTGTTCGGTGAAAATTGATTAGCTCCACTACTTTGAGAACTGACTGTGGGAAACATCAAACCCTGTGGACTGCCTAACATGCTCATGTATGACATTGGCGGCTGTGTCATCCCACCATAATTACCATCCCATGGTGGGAATGGTGAGAAAGTATGCGGAGGTGAGGTGAATGGCTGTGGTCGAACAGGCATGTAGTTCATGTTAATCCCTGATGTAGGACTTGGCATTGCATTCGAATGAGAAGGCACGCTTTGCTTATCTGCCGGATTGTTAGCCATACCTAATATATTTTGTAAGCATAGCCATATTAACAATAAAGAAATATAAAACAATATGGGATATGCATGCATTTATCAAGGAATATATGAAACGACGATATTTCTCAAACAACATAACAAAAGAGCAACCGATAAAAGTAGTAATGTTTTGGTACAAGCAAAGAAACATTAAACAATATCGATGCGAACAGTATTTTAAAATTCACCAAGTTATTACATAGCCATAGGACAAATACTACACTAAGTTAAACCGCTCTCCATTGTGTTACCACCATTGTACTTTGCACAATAATCCACCCACATCGCCCAAGCAATTTGATCTCGCATCTCCTTTCATTCATTTCTTACATCTTGATCCTCTCTTTGTGTCCTACTTTGAGTATAGTCCATCACATTTGAATCGTCCTCATTTGTCTCTTCCCCAGTATCTTCATCAATTTCAACATTTTCATTTAAAATATCATCATCCGGATCCTCCAAGGCAATAAAGTTGTGCAACACAGTACACGCTAGTACAATGTCCACTTGAGTGGGAAATGGATATTTCGGCTTCCCAGCAAGAATTTTAAACTGATTCTTCAGTATCCCAAATGTGCACTTAATTTTTGATCTTAAAGATGAATGCCTTAAATTGAACAACTCCTTCCTATTCTTTGGTGTCCTACCGGTGTGCTCTTTTAAATGATATCGGACACCGCGATACGGTGATATGAAACCTGGCATTGTGGTGTATCCAGCGTCACATAGGTAATATTTACCTACATTAATTAAACAGTATTTTAAAATCTCAAATATTGCCAAGTATTTAATATATTATTCATAATATGCACAAGTGAGAATGAATACCATCGTAAACTCGGAGACCGTAAGGCTGTGGCCTAGACAGGGCGTCTTGTAATACCCTATAATCATTTGCTGCCCCCTCCCAGCCAGCAAAGACATAAGTAAATAGTTTATTGGGGGTGCAGGCTGCTAAGATGTTTTGGGTGACCCCTTTTCGCCCTCTAAACCGTGCAACTAGGTCACTGGGTAACACCGCGTCGACGTGTGTGCCATCTATCAAACCAATGCAGTCCTATAAAAAATTATAAATTATACATAGTTAAATAAAAAAAGTTTATTTGGAAAATTATTAAGTTGTATGTATTTAATTTACCTTAAAGTACGAAAAATAATTTGAGTTGTTTGTAATCTCCTCGGGAACTTCTTTTGGGGCTTGCTTCATGTACCGATCACGTAATCCATTCATTGCAGACAAGACTTTATTGAAATACCTGCTAACTGTTTCCCCTGATCTTATGAACTCAGTTCTTATTATTCTATTTTTAGTTTTGTGCCCAATAATACTCAAGAACATAGCAAGTTGTTCTTCAACTTGAACGTGTCTCGTATCTTTTAATAAACCGTTTGCTTTCATTACTTCAACAAGTTTAAAAAAGACCCTCGGTCTCATTTTAATATAAGATTGGCAGCTATCTTGATAACCCTCCAATACACGTCTGAAATGAGCCTCTCTACAACTTATTTTCCTGACCCTTTCTTGCGGCGAACAATTTGGTATTCTCTTGCGCTTAGCACGCATTCTCAAAATACATGTTACCAAAGTGACCACGGCGCAGACAGCTGTATTAGCACACATCCTCTTCAATTCTTCCTCATCTTCCATATCCATCTACAACCGTTTTAAAATTATCATACAGTTACAGCTTAAGATGGCTACTTATTTCTTGTCAAAATTAAGTAGATAATTGATACAAATATTTATTTCTTTTAAAGCAAGAAATCTAATTGCAATAATAAATTATTTTAACTAATGTTGCATTCCATCTCACACAATTCTAAACAAGCAAGATAGACCCAAAACAAACAAACTATATGGTTAGATTACTAATAATTTACACGCACACAAAAAAATTAAATAAAGTAAAAAAAACAGCAATTTAAGTTATTAAAAGACTGATTTGAAACATATTATGAAATTAATCTCTACACAGATACCCGCATGAAATTAATCTACCTAACAACCTAATTCTTGCAAATTTACAAAAAATCCACTACACAGATACCCGCATGAATTGTTTTGCTGTAATATTATGAAATTAATCGAACAAATCATTGAAATTGCTGTGTGCCTCTATTTCTCATATGCTTCAAAATTAAATTTAATTCCTCAAATCACTGGAAAAAGTAAGAGGGGGAAATTTTTATACCTTACTGCAGAGAGGGGAAATGCCGACGTTCAAGCAAAAAACCCACCGACGTCAAAGAAAACACCGTAGCCACACTCCAACCAGAACAAGATCGAGAAAGAGGCCCGAACCCAAGTTGAAGAAGATCCCAACCAGAAGGGATCACCAAGAATCGAAGGCAAGAAACCCACCAACAAGCTCGTGGAAATCAAGAGCTAGGGTTTCGAGAAAGAAGCCCGAACCCAAGTTGAAGAAGACGAAGCGCGGGAGCAGAGGCGCGAGGAAGAGGGCGATTGAGGCGGGAGCGGCACAGCGATTCCAGATCTAGGGATCGAAATCGTGAAGCCCAGGAATCGGAATCGACGACATAGCTCAGTGTCAGAAATCTCGCCCAAATCCGAACCCGAAGCTCGGATTTGGGTTTCTATAAAAAAAGGACAACTGTAGCTACTTTGTAGAAAATGTAATCCCAAATTTTTTGCTGAGCCAAACTCCAGAATAGGATTCACAAAGAATCCACAAATTACGAAAATGCCACTGTCAGAGCCCAAATACTAATCCTATTCTATAAAAGGGTGAAACAAACATGCCCTAATTTTACACCATTTTAATGATGTTTTACAAAATACCAAATTAAGGAATAAAAACACATGGTTTTTCTTGAACTGATCATTTCCTTTTTTTTTAAGTTTGATTCAAAGTATGGATTTGTGATGAAAGAGGTTTCCCTTTCTTTTTCATTGAACCAGCAATGAGCTAAACAGGCCCTAATAGTTGATTATGTAACCAATAATTAGTAGTCTATTTGAGCCTATTTGCATACAATGATTCATTCTAGAGTTTAGCCCATTACTAACACTCGCTTGAATAACCAATATTTATTGTCTGCTCCCTAACAAAGTCTTTTCGGGTCGGTCACCCTATAAAATCATATTAAATAAATATCCAGTCATTGTATTCACGTTACATTTCTCAAATTGTTGCTGTGAATCAGTAATGAAACATTTGCAGCTGCCTAGTTCACCTAAATTGTAGGTGCGCAAACGCAAATTTTCAAAAATTCTTTTTCAGAAAAACATCCTAAAGGGAGGGCATTTTCGAAATTTACCATGAAGCCATGTACTTTGACCATCAGTTTTCATTCTGCCGTCCACAAACCGCTCTCAACCTAACGACGAGGCTACGGCCTTAGTTTTAGCCCGGCGTGTTCCGCGTGAAATTTTCAAGTCACGACCTGTTGGTCGACGGTCTGTCTGTACCCTCTAGTGCGTAGATTTCAAATATCAAGAAGAAGAAATTTTCTAAACGAAATAGTTCATAATTTTTTTCTAAAAATAGACCTCTTTGAGTTTTTTTTTATAAAAATCGATCTATTTTGCCTTAATCCTGTTTCTAAATAGTCGGGGTTGCCAACCCCGACTATTTAGTACATAGAATGTTAGGGTTTAGGGTTATAATTAGGGGTTTACAACCTCCTAAATAGTTAGGAACCAGATTAAGATAAAATGAGTCTATTTTTGTAAATAAAACTCAAGGGGGGTCTATTTTTAGAAAAAAAATATGAATGAGTTTATTTAGAAAATTTCTTCAATATCAAAATGTTCAATTTGTTAGCGTTGTCATTTAATTTGATCAAGTTTTTTCCCCCTTGAAAACATTAGCATTATCGTGTAATCTTTAGGTAAGCTGTAAGCATTGATAAGCTTGGTACGTTCTGCATGTTAATGTGTTTACGTTCATAATTAAGTTGGTTTTGCTTGCAAGCTATTGATTACTAAGCGTGAACTTAGGTGCAAAAGGGGAAGTTGTACAAAGTTTTGCATTATTATCAAGGAGTTGGTAGCCAACTATATATGTCATTTTCTTGTTTGACCACCAGCTCATGCATGCCTCGAACGCTAGACTATTTTTTAGGGAAAATTTGCAAAATAGTCCGTTTTTGCTAATTATTTAGGAAAATAGATCGTTTTGCTAAATAATTAGCAAAATAGACCTCTTTTTTGCAAACATGCTAAAAAGATGTCCATTTTGCAAAACAGCTCAGAAAACATACGGGACTAGTAGTACCGTATGTTTTAATCACGGATTATGAACTCAAAATTTCACAAAACATTGAGATGAACTCAGAAAACATACGGGAGTCACGAATCTGTGATTAAGTTGGCTCTAAACATACGAGACTATTAGTCCCATATGTTTTCTGAGTCTTGTTTTTCAAAATCGACCTCTTTTTTTCAAAAGAGGTCTATTTTGCTAATTATTTATGTTTTCTGAGTCTTGTTTTTCAAAATCGACCTCTTTTTTTCAAAAGAGGTCTATTTTGCTAATTATTTAGCAAAACGGTCTATTTTGCTAAATAATTAGCAAAAACGGACTATTTTGCAAATTTTCCCATTTCTTCACCGTAGAGAGTTCCTCCTGATTTTTTGTTTCTTTATCGTTTTGTTCTTTTCTCTTTTAAGTTTACTTGTGGAATACGGTTTTCTTCAAATTAACTCGAAGATTTGTTGCTTATAATTGCTCATAACAAGGTTTCAAACTTTTTTGACGAATTGTTAACAAATGCCCTGTGATGAGGTGGACTCTTACATTAACAAACCCAAAAAAAACAATCATCCGCATGCAGTTGCCCATTTGCATACAAAAGTATACAACGATATATCTTAATCCAACATGCCAATTGGTTGACAGCTCTTGAGGTTCTAGAATTGTATTTCTTTAATAGTCCTTTTTCAGATGATGATCCGAGCTAACATACATTTTATAACACTTAATTATAAAGCTTTATAACTAACGACTTGTTAAGAAACTAATTAATTGGTTAGAGCCCGGCAGCATATATTTTACAAGTGCTAGGTGACAAATTAAGTCGATATTAGAGCTAGGATACAAGTATGTTTAACTGAAAACCAATTTGATTAAGAGAGCGTAGCTTTCTTAATTAAGTCATCACATTCAAAGGGAATCACGTGAATGCAAGCTATAATTTTTTTCCTCTTATTCAATATCCATGATCAGTTCAAGTTAAAAGGAAAGCACAAGGCAAGTAGTAGGTTTGATTTGGTGAGAAACATTACTTAAGTTTGTCCACATTAGAATACAAAATGAAGCATTTTGATTGTCTTCTCTCAATATTGGCCTTTTGTGGATTCGGATCCTCTACCCCCACTAATTAAAAAGTAGCAGAGATGATTATTTTTATGGTCATTAACTGATCAATAAAAGTTATGGAGATACAATAAATGCTATTTATAAAATGAATAACACTTATCTATCACCGTTAATCAATATATTTTATTACATAAAAAAAGCGGTCTCTTTATTATTTTTTTGTAGCGAAGAGAATTTAAATCTAATTTTTCTTCCTATTTTGATCTAGCATGAGTCATAATGCTCAAAAGAAATATATTATATTAATGTAAATTCAAAGTTAGGAATGTTCCACAAGCTTCGGTGGGAAAATGATGAATTTAGACCCTTTACATTATCATTGACAGTAGAAATATTAATGAATCATAAACATTTTATGAATTATATATATAAAGATTGACATTAAAAAAGATTCTTGTTCGATATTAGCAATAATTACTTGCATGTCTAAGCTATTAACACAGTTGTCATGTGGGACCTACCTTGTTACGTGAACAATAAACATAGGTCAAGTATTAGAAAAAAATAAACATAAAAGCTTAAAATATGCTAGCAAATAAACTCTAGGGGGGGTTAGTCATCTAGAACTTAAAACTGGAACTGGGATAATTTGTGGGATAAATTTTTAAGGTGTTAGTCACATAGAACTAGGAAATGAGATATTTTTTATAGTGTTAGTCAAGTAGAACTTTTGTAGAACTAGAACTGTATTATTTTTTTGGTGCGTTAGTCAAGTAGAATTCTACTAGAATTAGAATTGGGATAATTGGTCATAATTATCCCACAAATTATACTACCTATATATATAACCATAAGTTCTCCTCTCTCAAATTATCCCACACATTGGAAAGAATACAATTGAGGAAAAAAAGTGAAATGTCGCCTCCCTCCCTATTGGTTAAAATTTCTCTGCCATGAAGTCAATCATCCGTTCATTTTTCTGTCTTTACTTTGTTTTTGTGATGATTAGATCTTTCATTATTATCTTCAAGATGTATTACTTTATTGATAGCTTTTTGACGTTAAATTACTTTATTATTATTTGTTTGATCTAAGTTTTCTCTCCACAACAGTGGTTTAGGTTAAGAATATAGTGTTGGTGGGTTAGTGTTAAAGATATGCGGGCTATTTATGTTTTTTTTATAAGTTAGAAAGCAACTTTGTGATCACATTGATGATTAGATGTTGAATGATTAATGATGATATCTATTATTATTAAATCGGCTCAGTAAATTGATTGGGATATTTATAGTTCATCTGTCGATCATCTGTTTAGCGGCTATGGATGATTCCTGTGTTCATTTCATTTATTTGCTGATTTGGTTTCAGCGATCATGATGTGATTGGTCCAAAGGGTTAATGGCTGAAAAATGCTTATTTTTCTTTCTTTATGATGTTATGAGATTTGAACTTCGACATTTATGATCCTCCACTAGAAGCTCCACAAAATGTTGCTGATGCAGACGATGACTCCGATAAAGAAGACGAGTTACAGACTCAATAAGCAGCTATAGGAGTTTGGAGAAATTCTATGGCAGATACCATGTGGGATGATAGAAGCCATGTTGGATGATGGAAGTCGAGTCACTCTAGGGATTTAGATTTTTATTTATTTGTAAATTATTTTATTATTTGAGATGAATAGTGATGCTTTATTGTATTATATTTTATAGTTATCACTAGAATTTGCTTATCAATATTATATTATTTTTAATATACAATTATTAACAATAGTAATATATACCCACCATTATCCCCACCAAATTATCCTTTCAAATTATGCAACTTCATAATATTATCCACCATTATCCCACCAAATTATCCTACCAAATTATCCCACTTTAAGAATTACCCATCATTATTCCACTAAATTATCCCAGTGTCAAAAAAGAGACAGTTATTGACCAGCTATTTCTTCAGTTATCGTCTAAGGAGGCTATAAATACCCCCCTATGGCCATCATTGACAAGGGCTGAGCATTTCCAGAGCAGATTAGAGCAGAGAGACTTGAGCTTTTGGTGAATTAGAGCAAAAGAGAGAGTCTTCCTTCTTCACAAACATCCTCAAGAAGCTTTTGGCGATTCCTAGAGATCTAAGCTCTGACTTGATCTTTAGAAGAGTGAACATCTTACATCGATAAGATATTCGCTTCAAATTCTTACTTCGATAAACGAAGGAAGAATCATTAAACCCCTCACGATTCAATCAGAATCTGTGATTTGGTGGTCCACGAGTCAAAGCGCTCCCGGCACAGGCAAAGATCCCACGTAAGCAGCGATCCAAACAATGATCCTGCGTTTGTTTCCCAAAAGTTGTAATTTTTATTTTGTTGTGTAAAAAGTCTTATAAAAAGGCTATCTCTTTTTTGAATTTATTGTAATCGACTGAAGATATAATGAATTCCATGACAAAACCAACTTTTGACTCAAACAAGCTGGCGACCACAGTGGGAGCCAACGGTCTCGCTGCCGAGACCGTCGTGTCGCAGCCGATCAAGATTCCAGTTGAATCCATGGTCGAATACGAATTCGACCAAACCAAGTTTGAGGAATATCTCTCATCATCATCTTCAAGATCTTTATTGTCTCGTAAGTACAAGAGGATCTCAACATTGAAGAAGACTTCCATGCCAAAGAAGGCACAGAATGAAGACTCTCGCCTGATTATTGCTGAGGATTTTACTCGCAACACCTCTGCTCACAATGACTCTTATCTAGTTAAAGAGTCATCGAATCAAAGCCCACCGGCATTGACGAAAAGAGCTCGTCAGAGACAACGCCAACGCCGCGCTTGTCAAATAGCTAAGGCCTTGGAACAAACCGACGAAGTTCGTTATCATGCGGACTTAGAGTCGAGGAGGCATCGAGTGGTTCAGTTGTCTCAACAACCAATCATTCATGTCTCTGCTAAACTCACGACGGAGGAATGGACTATTGTCAAAAGGACTCGTTCGACCCTCAAAGAACGTATACAAAAACGTCGTGCAAATGCTGCTCATGTCCGAACTCTCCTACAACAAAGACGAGAAAGGAGGAAGGAAACGGTGACCAAAGAACCACCGAAACTCTGCCAAGTTTGGATTCCAAAGTCTGGACTTATGCAAAATCAGCATTCGGAGCCCGTTAAGACCCCATACCCGCAATAACCTTGGATCGCTCAAGGACAAAAATAAATTGTCCTGAGAATGCCAACAAGGTTTTATACCCCCAGAAGAAGACGCATTCACCAAATGATATCGTCATACCTGGGAGGTCATGCCAACAGACGATACGATTTTTTGGCAATCATACCGATGAATCGTATTATCAAGTTAGGGTTGTGAATAATTTCCGAAAGAGAGTTATTCGAGAGATAAACTCTCGTTGTTCCTGTGCGCGACTCGTTAAAGCAGCATTATCAGAATGTGACTGTTTCAAACGAGAAACCATCCCACGAAAAGTCTCTGTATTATCGAAGCTTAAGCCGAGATATTTCCGCAAGAGAAAATCAGCTGCCCAAGATGATGAATTCCCTGAAGTCACCATCAACGTGGCTGATAAAAGAAAATCTAAGCGGCATTCAAATGACTCAAATCCCGACTTTTCTCCGAGAGGAAAAATCAATCCAAGAATTGCTTAAAGGATGTCACGACTCCAATTAAGAGCCATCAAACGCAGAGATTACAAAAGAATGCAGGAAGGAATATCCTCGGAGGATGAATTCTCGGACACTTATTCTGCAATTGCTTCTGATGATACAATGTCTAGCACAGGACAAACCAAAGAAGTGTTCACAATCACTTCTGATCAATTTGCTCAAATGCTTCAAGAAGCTCTAACGAAGCAACGTGAAGAAATTAGAGCTGAGATGAAGACAGAGATAGAGTTAGCTATTCAACAAATGACCCCCCCCGCCACACTCAGAATGGTGTAGATGACAGTGATCCAGAAGTGGATGAAGTCATTATGGCTGATACACCTTCCAATGACAATAACATTGGGGGTGGTTCAACAGATCTTCCCAATAACAATATTGGGGGTGGTTCAATTGCACCGCTTAGTAATACTGGGGGTGGCCCAATTATCTCTGCTCGATATCATTCAGAAAGAGATGAAGACGATGACGGGAAAATGAAAGAGCTTGAAAATAAAGTCAACACTTTGATGACGGCCCAAGAAGTGAAGAGGACAGGTATTCCGTGTCCCTATCCAAGAGAATGGGATTCAATACCATACCCGACCAAATTCAATCTGATTAACTTCACACCGTTTGAGGGGAAGAGTTCGCCGATTCAGCACTTGATCTATTTCAAGTCTCATTTGGGCATGATCTCTGGAAACGAGGCTTGTAATGACCGTAAATTTCTAATACAAGTTTAAATAATTTTCTGGTATTTAAATATTATTTTTCTAAAAGAGTATTTATATTTTTCCCAATTTCTCTAGAATTTTCTACGATTTAAAAATACGGTATTATGTTATTTGATATTTTTACTAATTATAAATTTAATTGTTTTGGTGAAATTTTAAATAAATAGTTAATTTTTCAGCATTGTTATTGTTATTGTTATTATTATTTTGACCATAAATTTTAATATTTATTTTGAATAAATTTTATGATATTTTTTAAATTATTTAAGGGGGTATTTTTCCCTGTGTTTTTCCTCCCACCGGTGTTCACTCTGTATCTCTCCCCAATTCACGCAAATCCCTCTGCCTCGTGTTTTCCCCCAGCCCTCAACCCACGTCCTCCTAACCACCCCATCACGCACTGTCTCCCTCATTAATTCCTTCCGCCGTTTTTACTCTCTCTCCAATCGCTCTCAATCTATCTTTTTCTCTATCTCACACTCAACCAATCTCTCACTCTGCTCTCCCATTCCCCAAGAAAAAGCAAACTCTCTCTCTCTCTCTCTCTCATTTTCTCTCTCCATCTCTCTCCAGCTCATCATCTCTTCCTCACCCTCTCTCTCCTCTTTTAAAACCCAAGAAAACCCCCACGAAAACCAACTCCCCTCTTCTTCCTCTCTCCTTCTCTCTCGTTCACGGAAGCCACCCGCACCGCCGCCAGCGACCTCAGACCCCCGCTCCGGCCTCCGACCGACGCCGCAGAGCCCCCGCCAGCCGCCAGTCGCCCCCGTCAGCAAACCTTCACCACGCCAAGCCCCTGCTCCTCCTCGATCTCCGCCCTCCCCTCCAGCTCGACGCCGTGCTCCTAACCATCGCCGCTCGACCTCAGAACCACCGCCTCCGCTGCCTCGAACTCACCCACCGCCCGCTGTCCCCTCTCCCTAGCTCCGTCTGCTGCCTTGACCGCCGTCCCAGCTCAACCTCCACCACCAAGCTCCGACCGGACCTTCTCCCCAACTCCGCCAACCTCGTCGTCGACCATCCGCTCCACCTCCATCTCCGACAACCACCACGAGCTCTCCCTCCCTCCTTCTCTGCCTCTCCCACCATCGTCACCATCCCCTACAGTCACCTCCTCTTCCTCAACCAGCGACGCTGCCTCCTCTTCCTCTCCCCGCGTCCGCCAACCCAACTCCAGCACCTCCTCCACCCGAGCTCGCTGTCATCGACCACCCCGACGAACCCCCAGGCCTGAGCTTCGTCGCTGCCCTTCACCAAGCACTGCCGAGCTCCTCCCCGGCAGCTCCGAATAGTGAAGCTAGACGAGCCGAATCGGTGAGCTCACTGCAGAAAACTGCAGTTCGGAGCTGACTTCGCGCGCGTTTTCCGGCCAACTCCGACCTCCGTCCCCGTCGATTCCTTCGCCGATGCGTAGCCCTTCGTGTTGTCTATCATACGGTATATTTCTTTCACTTGGGCTCCCTATCTACACCTCGTTATACTCGTTCGAATATCGCACGTCGTATTAACACTCTAATTGTTATTTTAGCCGTCGATTCCGCGAAACCCGTCGTAACGCTGTGTAACCACCCCGACGACCCCCTCTACGGTCCACGATATACCCAAGGCAAGATCCCGATCCTCATTTAGTTTCGTTCCTATTCTTATATTTGACGTAGATTATTTATATGCAAGATCCCGCTTGCTCAGATCTATATTTTCCTATTTATTATGAATTATCAGCAATTTTAGATCTGTTAATAATTATCTGCGTGGACTTGTTGAATGATATTGGGAATTATCTGTTTATGTTAATTTATGATCTAATTATCTGTGAGGATTTGATGAATAATATTAACTAAATTGTAATTAGGTGATAAATAGTATTTTCAGAATAATTATAATAGATTAAAAGAATTTATTTCGGAAACGGAATCATTTTTGGATAATTATGTTAATTAAAAAGAATTTATTTGAGAACAAAATCATTTTAGGAAAA
>NC_033794.1:5611465-5637233 GCF_001876935.1 Asparagus officinalis | reverse complement strand
ATGAACCCCTCTGCTTTGTGAATTATAGATCGTCAATGTAAATCCTCTCTAGCCCCAAGAGAAGGAAGGATCAGAAAGTCTCAATTCGCACATTAATTTTTGGGTCCTCCCCACCACCCAAAACCCCAAAAAACGACCTTAAAATAGGGTCATTTTATAGAAACCGCTTTTTACTTTTAATTTATGCATAACTCATCGTTAAAGTGAATTTTCGTTTGAATCAACTACCTCCTATCCAAACCTTCACTAGAACCCGAAAATAACCTTAAAAATATATATCTAAGGTACGTGACTTGTATTTTTATTGGACCTAAACATTAAGAAAGTGAGCCCCGTGTGTTGAATATAATTTTTAAAAGGATATTTGAGTTTTCAGTTGAAATTTTGACTGGGGGTGATTGATTATAATAGAAACCCATCTTAGAGACGGTTTACGTAGAAATTGAAAATGAAATTCGGCTTTGTAAAATGACCCTATTTTTAAAGGATTCGGATCCTCTCCACTACAAAAAAAATAGTGGAGGGACCACTACATAATCACAGCCATTGATTAAGACTTATTCAGGAAGTCTTTCAAGCCAGGAGACTGATCGTTCTCTGACTTATCGAAACTAGGAACTGACGATCTCCCTCTGCCGATCTCCCTCTGCCGATCATGTTAGAAGTGACTCTAAGGTATTCATCCTCAGAAGTCTTCTTCTTGTGTGAACGCCGTCGTTGGTTGGGTAAAGCAACGTTCGTAAATTGATTGAACACCAGCAGTTGGGCCGCATATGAGCAGCATTGGCATCCCAAGAGGACCGTAGGAATCAATCGTTCACGTTGGAATGAACGAATGACTTGTTGCATCGGTCTTGCTCTCGATGTGAACTCTCTCGAATCTGTTATAAAGATTCGAGGAGAATTACTCACTGATTGTGAGGTTTGAACTGGAACCCCCAGTCCATGATTGGACAGGACTGGCTCTTGGTGAATATGGATCTGGTTGAGATGCCTTGAATCCATATACTTCTTATATCCGCCCCTCAACCTAGTCGCGCTACGCAGAGTATTCGCGGTATTGGATTTGGAACTTGGGACGCGAGGGTCGCGTTTGGCACTTGATACGCGAAGGTCGCGTTTGGCACTTGAGACGCGAAGGTCGCGTTTGGCATTTGAAACGCGAATATACACCAGGCGCGGTATTGGATTTGGAACTTGGGACGCGAGGGTCGCGTTTGGCATTTGAAACGCGGAGGTCGCGTTCGACATTTGAAACGCGAAGGTCGCGTTCGGCACTTGAAACGTGAGGGTCACGTCTGGCACTTGAAACGCGAAGGTCACGTTTTGGTTTGGCGACATGAGGGTCGCGTTCTTCATTGTCGACGCGAGGGTCGTGTTTTGTTTTGGTTTGGCGACATGAGGGTCGCGTTCTTCATTGTCGACGCGAGGGTCGAGTTTTGACTGGGAAACGCGAAGTTGAAGTTCGCGTTTAATGTAGACTTGAGGTCCGCGTTTTGGAAGTAAAACGCGCCATTGAGGGCCGCGTTCAATCTGGTTCTCGCGAAGCTCATGTTTGGGCTCAGGGTCGCGTTTGGGCTCACGAACGCGAAGTTCGCGTTGGTTGGAGAATCGACTTTCTCGAAGTTGTGCTCGTCGCTGAGACCTTCTTCTTCGACGAGTAGCGTTCTTCTTGGCCTGTTTTAAGGCTTTTGCAGAGGCATCATCGGCGTTTATGGAGCTCGTCTCCTCTCTAAGCCGTTTATGGCCTGAAGCACATCGTGTTGACGCGGATGTGGGACATTCAACTCGCTGGGCGAGTTCGGCTGAGGCTAAGCTCGCTCCTGAAGCAGAGTGACTGTTCGACAAATTGCGGCCAAAGGAGAGGACTTTCTTCGGCACTCCAGCAACAGTTAGAGATTTATTCTCCTTGGAAACTTTGTGGATCTTGCGCATAGCCTTGGGGCTAAGGGATCCAGAGGAGATAGCCTTTTCAAACTTGGCTTGATCAAACTCTACTACGAGAGTTTCGACAGTTGTTCCAGTGAGATGAACATCGGATTGCACCACCACTTCTTCGTCACAGAAGCTCATCCCCAGCGAAGTCGCCATCTTTTGTATGCAGGGAAAATTGCAAAGAAGAGAATAAAGAAAATTTGATTTTGATTCCTTTGATCTCGGTTACAACTTGATTACAAAGAGAGGAAAACGAAATTGGTTCTTCCTCTTTGTTTAAAACTGGGTTCTTCACGGTGGCGATGGAGTGCCTCCCCCGAATGCTTGCGTCGAGTTTGCTCTCCGTTGACGATCCGCACGTTTTGATTCACTGGAACGATGTCTTCTCCTCACGATTTGACGTTGTGGAGAACTTGCGTGGCAAGTTTAAAACTCTTGATGAGTTGATAACTCTGATCGAGTTTGAACTCTTGAAAAAGAGTTGATTTGAACCGAAGATCGGTTGTAAGCCAAGGACAGAGGCTCCCTGTTGCTGAAGTTGAAGATGATCTTCGTTGGAAGATGATGTCGATCTCCTCAAAAGCCTGTCTCCAGTGGTCGATCCAAGCCAAGAAAATCGAACCCTGAACTCAGTTGAGTTTACGTTCTTGGAACTAGAAAATCTCCAACCGAAAAGGAATCCCTAACTCAGTTGAGTTTACCCTATTTATAGGGAATTAAGGGGCATAACCGCCCCCTTAATTCTCTCCATAATGGGGTGTAACCGCCCCCAAATCGTGGGAAACGGTTTTAGAACCGTTCAGCTCATGTTGAATGAGTCAAACAATGCCCACGTTGGCGTTCAGGATCCTAACTCCACATTTTAGACTGGAGACGCGGAGTTGGGTACCCGCAGGGCGTAGAAAAACGCGAGGGTCGACCTTGGCGTTTTTGATGTTGTGACGCGGGGTTCGACCCTGACGTTTTGATGTTGTGACGCGGGGTTCGACCCTGACGTTTTGATGTTGTGACGCGGGGTTCGACCCTGACGTTTTGATGTTGTGACGCGGGGTTCGACCCTGACGTTTTGATGTTGTGACGCGGGGTTCGACCCTGACGTTTTGATGTTGTGACGCGGGGTTCGACCCTGACGTTTTGATGTTGTGACGCGGGGTTCGACCCTGACGTTTTGATGTTGTGGCTTGACGACGCGAGGGTCGCTGTGGCTTGACGACGCGAGGGTCGCCGTGGCTTGGCGACGCGAGGGTCGCCGTGGCTTGGCGACGCGAGGGTCGCTCACATTTCCAAAGTGGTGACGCAGGGATGACATCCGCGTCTCAGAATGAGCTATTTGACTTGTAGCTTCTTCTGTGGTGCATTGCAAGGACCGTTGTTCAGTAATCCTGGCTTTAACTGTTGTGGAGTGTGAAAGTCGTCAGATTGTAACTTTCACTGTAGATTGTGAAGACTGCTGAATAGAGTTTTCATCCGTCGTCGTGAAGGTCGTCAGATTACAGCCTTCTGGAAGTCGTCAGATTGTAACTTTCATCATCGGTGCTTGATGGGGGATAAGCTATCTATTGTGATTTTTAGACAGCCTACAATCTTGAAGCTCGCCTGCATGATCCAGGCTTGCCCGAAGGCAAGTTCGCCTGCACAGCCTAGCCTGCAGAGCTCGCCTGACAGCTTGAAGCTCGTCTGCATGATCCAGGCTCGCCTGAAGGCAAGCTCGCTTGACAGCTTGAAGCTCGCTTGCATGATCTAGCCTCGCTCGCCTGCACAAGCTCGGCTGAAGGTCAAGCTCGCTTGCACAGCCTTGCCAGCTCGCCCAGCTTGTCAGTCGTCCGCTTGAAGCATGAGAGCAGTCAAATCTCTTGAATTAAGGGATTGGTTATCCTCATGACCGTACCCAGCACGTGAATAATCATTTCCCACGATTTAAGAGATTTGGTCATGATTCTCCTCATGGCCATACTCAGTATGGGAATGGTCACTTCCCATGATTTGAGGGAGTGATTACACTCTCCTAAGGTCATGAGCAGCCATAGAGAATGGGTCTTAGGACCCGACCTCTTTGAGGACGAATTACAGAGAACTCAAGACCATCTTGGACTCGAGATCAGCCTTGTTCCAGGCACGCTATCGGCGGAGTCTTGGTCTTTGGAGATCGGACTTCTTGTCATTCAAGAAGACCGAATTCTTGGCATATTCGGCTTACAAGCACAAGCACTTGTTTGGCCTCGGTTGATCAAACTTATCCGATCAAGCTTCTACTGTGTATTGAAGCTTCAATCACTTGTTTAGCCTCTGTTGATCGAACTCACGCAATCAAGATTCTACTGCGTATTGAAGCTTTCCCGCAACTTTGATCGGATCGTCCAAGGGAAGCAAACTCGGCACGAGCACTGAGGGAGACGTCCTATCGCTACCAAAGACCCCACATTAAACAATGAGGGCTTTCCTTCCGTTTTTGTTATAATTTTGATTCATTAATTTGTAGTAAACTGTTCTTATCAATACAAACAAGTCCCCATTTCGGGAGATCAAATTTTACACCCTACAGAAGATGACGACCACAGTGGGAGCAACCGTTTCTTTAACTGAAATGGTAGTGGTGCAGTTCGACGAAATTGCGGTGGGGATGTTGAGTCCCTCGTGATCGAGTTCGAGGAGTACTTATCTTCATCCTCTTCTGGTGGTAATGCGTCTCGCAAGTGCTACAGAGTTGATAGCTGAGAGTTTGCTCAAAATCCTAGATGGCGATCATCAGTTGCGAGTGAAGAGGTCAACTTCACCGAGCTCATTGGAAGGCTCCTGTCTGAGCAGTGATCACTTTGCAGGTCTTCATATCCAAATTGTTCCAGACCCCATGCGACCTGATTCAGGTCTAAAAACTTTGGAGGGGATTCTATAGGCAATAAAAATTGCTTTTAATCCTTATTAGAGAAATTCAGAATAAGACTGCTAAAACCTCACCCGAAAGAGAAAAAAAAAGAGGAGAAAACGCTAATATCTCTCAAACCGTGAGGAATTTAGCGAAACGGAGGCGGCAAACCCCATTTGGGGTTTGGTTGGCCCCGTCTTGTCGAGATAGGCGATTTTCATATATAATTCGTCTAATTCCGAGTTACGCTTTAAAAGTTACGACCTGTTCTTAGTAACATGTTCTGGAGCTCGCCTGAAGAGCAACCCCTCTTGCAAAGGAGTTTAGCTCGCCTAAAGGCTTCAAGCTTTAAGCTCGCCTAAATGAGGTTGGCTCGCCTGCACAGCCTCTCCTACCAAGCCTGCCTGCATATTTGAATCTCGCATGCACAAGGCAAGCTCGTCCGACAGTTGGGAGCTTGCCTGCATGACCCAAGCTCGCATGCATGCTTGAAGTTCGCCTGCATGATCCAGCCTCGCCTGCACAACCTCGCCTCCAAAGCTCGCCTGACAACTTGAAGCTAGCCTGCATGATCCAGGCTCGCCCGAAGGCAAGTTCTCCTGCACAGCCTAGCCTACAGAGCTCGCCTGACAGCTTGAAGCTCGCCTGCATGATCCAGGCTCGCTTGAATGCAAGCTCGCCTGATAGCTTGAAGCTTGCATGCATGATCCAGCCTCGCCTGCACAAGCTCGCCTGCACAGCCTCGCCTGAATGCTAAGCTCGCCTGCACAGTCTTGCCAGCTCGCCTAGCCTGTCAGCCGCCCACGTGAAGCATGAGAGCAGTCAAATCCCTTGAATTAAGGGATTAGTTATCCTCATGATCGTACCCAGCACGTGAATAGTTATTTCCCATGATTTAAGGGATTTGGTCATGATTCTCCTCATGGCCATACTCAGTATGGGAATGGTCACTTCCCATGATTTAAGGGAGTGATTACACTCTCCTTCTTTATAAAAGGCCATGAGCAGCCATAGAAAAAGGGTCTTAGGACCCAACCTCTTTGAGGATGAATTACAGAGAACTCAAGACCATCTTGGACTCGAGATCAGCCTTGTTCCAGGCACGCCGTCGGCGGAGTCTTGGTCTTTGGAGATCGGACTTCTTGTCATTCAAGAAGATCGAATTCTTGGCATCCTCGGCCTACAAGCACTTGTTTGGTCTCGGTTGATCGAACTCATCCAATCAAGCTTCTACTGTGTACTGAAGCTTCAAACACTTGTTTAGCCTCTGTTGATCGAACTCACCCAATCAAGATTCTACTGCGTATTGAAGCTTTCCCGCAACTTCGATCGGATCGTCCAAGGGAAGCAAACTCGGCACGAGCACCGAGGGAGGCGTCCTATCGTTACCAAAGACCCCACGTTAAACAAGGAGGTTATTCCTTCCGCTTCTGTTGTAACTTTAATTCATTAGTTTGTAGTAAGCTATTCTTATCAATACAAACGAAGTCTCCATTTCGGGAGATTAAATTTTACACTCTACACTATAATTTTGTGCTATTTTTAGTCCTTTCGCCCATTGGTAAATAATTTCGTGGTGTTAAAAATTCATGTTTTCATGTGATATCCATAATTTTTTATCAATTTGTGTTCATTTAGATCCAAGGAAAATTTTTTTGTAGGGCTAAAATTTACGATTTTATGAGCTTTAACTTACGACTTTTTTGCCAATTTTAGCCATTTTGATGCATCGGTAAAAAATTTCGCGATGGCTAAAATTCTAGATTTCTTGAGATATAACCTCCATTTTTGCCATTTCTAGTCGTTTTGACCCATAGGCAAATAATTTGCGGTGACCAAAATTGACGATTTTGTGAGCAATAAGCCATGATTTTTGGCCATTTTAAACCATTTTGACCAATTGAATAATAATTTTGCAGTGGTCAAAATTTTTGATTTCATAAGCTATAACCCAAGATTTTTGGCCTTTTTTATTCATTTCGACCCATTGGAAAATAATTTTGTAGTGATCAAAATTAGAGATTTCGTAGACTATAACCCAAGATTTTTAATCATTTTTAGTCGTTTCAACTTGTTAGCGAATAATTTCATAGAGTTTAAAATTCACGGTTTCATGATCTAACCCACAAATTTTTTTCTATTTTTAGTCATTTTGACCAATTAGCATAAAATTTTGCATAGTTTAAAATTTACGATTTCATGAGCTATAACCCATGACTTTTGACCATTTTTAATCATTTCAGATATTTAGTAAATAATTTTACTGTGGCTGAAATTTATGAATTCGTAAGCTATAGTCCATGACTTTCGGTCATTTTTTGGTCAATTTCATAAGCTATAACCTATGAATTTTGGTCATTTTTAGTCAATTCGACCAATTGGATAAATAATTTTGTAGTGTAAAAAATTCTAGATTTTTTGAAGTATAACCCATGATATCATAAGTTATAAGTCATGATTTTTTACCATTTTTATTCATTTTGACTCATTGGCAAATAATTTATTGTAGTCCAAAATTCATGATTTTATGATCTATGAGTTATGATTTTGGCCAGTTTTAGTCATTTTGACCATTGGCAAAAAATTTCATGGTGTACAAAATTCATGATTTTGTGATCCATAAGACATTATTTTTGGTCATGTTTTAGTCATTTGGACCAATTACAAATAATTCTACGGTGACAAAAATTCTAGATTTTGTGATCTATAACCCATGATTTATGGTTATTTTTAGTCTGTTTGACTCATTGGCAAAAAATTTCACGGATCTAAATTCCATGATATCGTTAGCTATAACTCATGATTTTTAATCATTTTTAGTCATTTTGAACGATTGAATAATAATTTCGTTATGGCCAAACTTCATGATTTCGATAATCCACAAATTTTGGCCATTTTTAGTCGTTTTGACTCATGGGCAAATAATTTTGTGGTTGCTAAAATTCACAATTTTAGGATCTATAATCCATGATTTTTGGTAATTTTTAATTTTTTTGACCAAGTGGATAAATAATTTCCCCCGTGGCAAAATTTTAGATTTTGTGAACTATATAACCCATGATTTCTAGCCATTTTTAATCGTTTCGAGCCATTAGAAAATAGTTTTTGCGGAGTCCAAATTTTGTATTTTTATGAGCACCTACTTTTTTGTCCATTTTTTTCATTTTGAACCAAGGAAAACAATTTCATAGAGTCTAAAATTCACGATTTTGTGAGCCGTAATCCATGATTTTTTGGCCATTTTGAGTTATTTCAGCCAATTAAATAAATAATTTTGCGTTGACCAAAATTCATAATTTCGTAAGCCATAACACATATACTTTTGGCCTTTTTAGTTGTTTTGACCCATTGGTAAATATTTTTGAGGAGTTCAAAGTTTATATTTTCATGAGTTGTAGCATATGATTTTGTCAATTTTCGTTCATTTTGTCGTAAGGGAAAAAATTTCGCAGACTCCAACATTCACAATTCCATGAGCTATTTCCCATGATGTTTTGTAATTTTGTAGTTATTTCCACCTATAGGCACAGAATTTCGTAATGGTTAAAATTCACAATTTTATGAGCTAAATTATGAGCTATAACCCATAATTTTTAGTCGGATTTGATGTTTTAACCCATTGTTAAATAATTTTGTGGTTGCCAAAACTCATAATTTCATAAGTTATAACTCATAATTTTAAACATTTTTAGTCATTTCAACCAATTGGTTAAATAAGTTCACAGTGGCCAAAATTCTGGATTTCAATTGCAATAGGCCATGATGTTTTGCTATTTTTATCGTTTTGACCCATCAACAATAATCTGGGAGTCCAAGGTTCTTATATTCATGGGCTTTATTACCTATGATTTTTGTCCATTTCTGTTCATTTTAACCTAAAAGAAAAAATTTTGCAAAGTAAAAAATTCACGATTTCAAGGGCTAACACGCGAAGTTTGGCCATTTTTTGTTGTTTAGACAAACTGGATAAATAATTTTTTGGTGGTCAAAATTTATGATTTTGTGAGCTATAATCCACGATATTTGGTCTTTTTTAGTTATTTTGATCCATTGGCAAATAATTTCATGGATTCAAAAGTTATACTTTCATGAGCCACCCATGATTTTTATCAATTTTCTTTCATTATGACCCAAGGGAAATAATTTGGCAGAGTCCAAAATTAACGATTTCTTGACCTATAACTCATGATTTTTTTTGCTATTTTTAATCATTTCAATCCATTGACGAAAAAGAAGTTGCTATTGCCAAAGTTTAGGATTTCATGCACTATATCATATGATTTTAGTTATTTTTAATCATTTCGACCAATCGGATAAATAATTTCTTGGTGACCAAAATTTTAGATTTCATGAGCTATAACCTGTGACTTTTGGCCATTTTTAGTCAATTCAATCCACTGTCAAATAATTTTGATGAGTATAAAATTCATGTTTTCATGACCTATCACTAGTAGAAAAATGGGTATCCTTGACGGGCTTTCCCGTCAGGGATGCCAAATTTCCAGTCAGCAATACATATCCTTGACGGCTTCCCGTCAAGGATATGCCGTCAGGAAAAGTCCCGTCAGGGAAGAAACATCCCTTGAGGCAGCGCGTCAGTGATAAGCATCAAGCTGACGGAGCTGTATTTCGGCTGAGCGGTGGCGGAGGCCGTCAGGGATTGTTGAAACGTTCAAACATCCGCTGACGGCGAAGCCCGTGGGGATGTTTCAAGCATCCCCGACGGGCTTGCCGTCGGGATAAACATCCCCGCAGCGGCAAGCCCAGTTCAGGGAAATGTTTATATAAAAATTTACTGGGCTAGCACAACACAGTCAAGTCAGAGATTGGGAGACAAGACATCATATACATATATATAATCCGAGCAAAAAATAGAAGTAATTTCAGCGACTGATGATATAAGTTCCTTCGACATAAAACATAGACAAAGGATGACATATCTGTTGGCATTTTTGGCAACCAATAGTCTGAACATTGATACATGGGAACAATTGCAGACAACAAAGACAATTTTAGGAATTATAAGAGTCGCTGGCTCCTATTTCGGCAGCAGACTTCCAGAGTCTATGCAAAAAAAAAGATTATAAGATCTGGGGAGAGATTTCCTCACAACACATACATATATTCATAAATATATTGAATATTCCTTCACAGCCATAAACACGCTGAAAGCTAATTCTTTACGGTTGTGACCTGCCTCAAGAGCATATCACCCACATCGCGAGAGACACGTGATGATTGTTCCTTCAGCTGGAGGATTTTGCTCTCAGTTTCTTGTTCAAGGCGCTTCACATTAGCACCAGAATCACCGCTGCTCTGTTATACCAGTGAATAAGAAAAGGGTAAGAATGTGGACAAGCTAGCACATATAAGAGATAGCATGTAAGAAGACCACGCCGACGATATGGCATGTGAGAGAATAGAAAATGCTAAGACGAGATGAACTTGAAGGAATTGATCAAGTTGAAAAATTCAAGTGAGTGCAAATTCTGTCAAGAGTATTATAAATGAATACCAAAATTTGTAAAAAACAACAATTCATTTGTAAAAAACAGTCTAAGGTTGATATCTTGTGGAAGATTCTCATATACACTAAATCCTAATTACACTATGACCTGGCTCGACCATACAATGTATGTCAGTGGCGCACAAATTCAGTATGCAGTGAATGACCAGCCTGTAAATACAACGATCATGCTTATGTGAATTTGTTATTATTTGTTTTAAGGGAAATGCCAGAATATAAAGGGGGAAAAGAGACAGTGAAGTGCGCCTTTCCTGATTTGGACTTGCCGTTATATAGATTACTGTTATTTAATTTGTTAATAAGTACTATTAGGTTTGTTGTGCTATGAGAAAAGAAATATTGATGCAAAGATAAAATATTGATGGAAAGACAGGAAAGAAAACATAACAAGATGACAATGAATCATCGTATTTTGCAGGTAACATATTATCTTTTTCCAACAAGATAAAGCCCAATGACATATGAAATAAATAATATTGTTAGCGCTAAAGCGACATTTATGAGACAACCACCAATAACTGAAGCAACAGTAAATGTAGCAAAGGCTATTGCACCTGCAAACCATTGCATTTTCCAGTGATCCCCCTTGAATGAGACCAGCTTTGTGCATCATTTCGACCTGTAAACAAGTCGACTCCATAATGAGGTTTGTAAATATATGTAAGATAAAAACAATCCAATTACAAAAAAGACCACTCTCACATGCTTCAATACATTCTAGAGGCTTCGTCACATAAATAGCAACTCAACCTTAAAAAAAGAAGAGAAAGCTCTTTGATACCTCTACATCCAAAACTGTATTTCAATGGAAGATAGGGGCATGGTGGAGGTGGCAACATATTTTATGTCCAAGTGATGGCTCAAAGGTAGACTAAATGTATCCAGCTTTGAAGTGGCAGTTTACAACTCTATCCTGAATAGCCATGAGCCCGTTCTTCCACTCGAGGAGCCTCAATTTATCCAAGCCTATTAGTAGCACCAACTGCCTTTATCTTGAACTTATCAATGTGTTATAGGTTACAGATTAAAACTTTTATCTTATAACAACATTTGAGATTAACATAATTAAAGTAGTAAAGCCAAAAATACATTATAACTAGAAGAAATTGTATATAAACCTCTTCATAAATGCAGAAGGTTCTTGAAGGAGCTATTTCCTTGGAGTAAATTGCATCATCCGTGAAACATGAATACCACTGACATCCAAAGTGACCTCCATAAATGCTAAAGTTGATTATTCCAACACAATCATACATCCATACACTGCCTGCTTGCACCTCGCCCTCCCGTCCCAGAATTCACCCAGCAACGACAAGATACAAACACAGGCACTCACACACAAGTACACTCACCCGCAGACACTAACACCTCTTTGTCCCACATGCTAGAGAATGTTTTCCATTTCTGGCTTAAGCTCACAACTTAGTATCATTTCATTACAACTTTTAGGTATTAGCCCCTCATAAGTTAGTGACTGTCAATTTCTTTCAAATGGATTTGAAATCTTAGAAGCCTACTGAATGAAATCTTTGTATACAACACCAACATAAGGTGATATATAGACCAAGCAATATTGAAAAAGACCCTACTTTTTTGGTTCAAATTCTTACCTCTTCATGAACCTGTTCGGTTGAACCGCGGCGAGTCCGGCGAGAAATCACTGCGAGTCTGAGCGGTTCGGTGCCGCCGTGAGCGACGAAGTGGAGACTGGGGTTCGGGGCCTCGACGCGCCGGGGGTGGAGTCGGAGAGGAGCGGGAGGTGATGGCAATAGCGAACCGAGATTTGGAGAGAGGAGATTTGGGGATTTGGAAAGCTGGAGAGAGGAGATTTGGAGAGCGGAGGTCGAACTGGAGGCGGAGGTCGTTTTGGGGGTAGGGTTCGTGTAGAGGGAGAGAGGAAATTTGGGAGCGGATCAAGAGGTTTTGGGGGAGGCGAAGCTGAGGGCAGGGGGTTTCTTCCATGGGAAATCCGAACTGAGAGAGGCGGACCCGAATTTCAGGAGCAAAAATGAAATTTTTGGAGGGATAAATCCCCACAAAAAATAATTCAACATCGCTGACGGCACCCCGTCAGCGATGTTAGACCTCCCATCAGCAATGTAAACATCGCTGACGGGAAATTTCCATTACCGACGGCCACATCCTTGACGGCTATTCCCGTCAGGGATATAAACAACGCCGACGGCATTCTCCCGTCAGGGATGTTGCCGTCAGCAATACTACGAATTCTACTAGTGTATAATCTTGAATTTTGTTCGTTTTCGTTCATATCAAACGAAAGAATTTCTTTTGCAGAGTCTAAAATTCACAATTTCATGAGCTATATAATCTACAAAATTTAGCTATTTTTAGTCATTTCCACCCAATGATAAATAATTTCATGATATTCAAAATTCACGCTACAATTTTTTGGCCATTTTTAGTCATTTCAACCATTCCGCAAATAATTTCATGTTAATTCACATTCCATGAGCTATAATCTATGATTTTTGGACTTTTTTAGTCATTTCAATCCATTTGTAAATAATATTGCGGAGTAAAAAAATCATGTTTTCATGAGCTATAACCTACGAGATTTTTCAAATTTTCTTTCATTTCAACATAAGAGAATTTTTTTTGTAGAGTCCAAAATTCATGATTCATGACATTTAACCCACACAAGTTTTACCATTTTTAATTATTTCATCACATTGGTAGAAAATTTGCGGAGGCCATAGTTCACGATTTTGT
Source organism: Asparagus officinalis (assembly GCF_001876935.1). NCBI lineage: Eukaryota > Viridiplantae > Streptophyta > Magnoliopsida > Asparagales > Asparagaceae > Asparagus > Asparagus officinalis. The sequence continues at coordinate 5,624,178 of NC_033794.1, read as the reverse complement.
GAACTATAACTCATAATTTTTGGTCATTTGGTCTTTTAGACTAATTGCATAAATAATTTCACAGGATCCCAAATTTATGATTTTGTGAGCAATAACTCATGATTTTTAGCCATTTTTTATCATTTCAACCAATTGGATAAATAATTTTACGATGGCTGAAATTCTAGATTTCGTAAGCTATAACTCCTGATTTTTTGGTATTTTCTAGTCATTTCGACCAATTAGCAAAAAATTTCACGGACTCCAAATTTCATGATTTTGTGATCTATAACATAGGTTTTTTTGGCTAAGTTAATTGTCTCAACCAATTGGATAAATAGTTTTATAGTGCCCAAAGTTCAAGATTTCTTGAGCTATAACCCTTGACTTTGACCATTATCAGTCATTTTGACCTATTGACAAATCATTTTGTAGTGGTCAAATTCACGATTTCTTGAGCTATAACCTATAATTTTTGGGTGTTTAAATCATTTCAACCAATTGGATGAAAAATTTTGCGGTAGCCAAAATTCTAGATTTCGTGAGCTATAATTCATGATTTTCTACTATTTTTAGTCATTTTGACCCATTAGCAAATAATTTTGTGATGGTTGAAATTCATGACTTCATGAGCTATAACCCATGATTTTTAACCATTTTAAATCGCTTTGACCCAATGACAAATAATTTCGTGGAGTCCAAAATTCATGATTTCATATCTATAGCCACATTTATTTGTCATATTTAGTCATTTCGATCCATTTGGTAAAAGGTTTTGCGGAGTCCAAAATTTACGATTTCGTAAGCTAGAAACTATTATATTTGGCAATTTTTAATTATTTTGACCAATTGAATAAATAATTTTGCAGTGGTAAAAATTCTAGATTTCGTGAGCTATTACCCACAAATTTTGGTCATTTTTAGTTATTTTGACCAATTGGTAAATAATTTCATAGTGGCTAAATTTCACAATTTTGTGAGCTATAGCCCATTGTTTTTGGTTATTTTTAATTGTTTCGACCCACTACAAAATAATTCATGGAGTCCAAAATTTACCATTTTATGAGCTATAACTCACAAAATTTTTCCATATTTATTCATTTCGACCCATTGGCAAAAATTTTATGGAGTCCAAAATTCATGATTTCGTGAGCAATAACCCATGATTTTTGTACTCTTTTAATGAGTCTCTATTATACACATTTATCTATTATACGCATTCTCTATTATACGTCCATGGTCCTCTCCTTCTTCCCGAATTATGTGAATCGCATCCCTAACTTATGATAATAGCTAATGCATATAGTGTAGGTATATAATATATCTTTTAAACAGGGCATCCCAACCAATTTTTACTTCAAAAAAAAATAATGTTAATAACAACCCATGATTTTTTGCTATTTTTAGTTGATTCGATCAATTGGATAAATAATTTCATAGTGGCCAAACTTCTAGATTTCATTCTCTATAACCCACTATTTTTGGTCATTTTTAGGTATTTTGACCTATTAGCAAATAATGTTACAGTGGCCATAAATCATGTTTTCTTGAGCTATAAGCCTCGATTTTTTGCCATTTTTAATCATTTTGATCCATTGATAAAATTTTTCATTAAGTATAAAATTCATGATTTTATGAGCTAAAACTTACGATTATTGCCCATTCTTAGTCATTTCGACCCACTTGTAAAAACTTTTGTGGAGTCCAAAATTCACAATTTCATGATCTATAAATCTTTTTTTTGGCTATTTTTAGTTATTTAGACCAATTGGATAAATAATTTTACAGTGATTAAAATTTGAGATTTTGTGAGCTATAACCCACAAATTTCGGTCAATTTTAGTCATTTTGACCCATTAACAAAAAATTTCATAAATCTAAATTTCACAATTTTGTGTGATATAACTCATGAGTTTTTGCCATTTTTAGTCATTTTGATTTGACTAATTGGATAAATAATTTTATGATGGAAAAAATTCTAGATTTCATGAGATATATAACCCATGACTTTTAGTTATTTGGCCATTTTTAGTCGTTTCGACCCACTGGTAAATAATTTCGCAGTGGAAAAAGTTCTAGATTTCGTGAGATATATAACCCATGATTTTTAGCCATTTGGCCATTTTTAGTCATTTTGACCCATTGGTAAATAATTTCGCGGTAGTTAAGTTTCAAAATTTTGTGAGCTGTAATCTATGATTTTTGGCTATTTTTAGTTATTTTGAATAATTAGATAAATAATTTTATGGTGGCCAAAATTCTAGATTTTATGAGCTATAATCCATATTTTTTGGCAATTTTTAGTCATTTAGACCTATTGGTAAATTAATGGAATCAAAGTTCATGTTTCCATGAGCTATAAGTCATGATTTTTCTCTATTTTATTCCATTCCATTCGACACAAGGAAATTTTTTTGTAGAGTCCAAAATTTACAATTTCATGAGCACCCTTATTTTTTGTCCATTTTGAGTAGTTTTGACCAATTGAATAAACAATTTGTGATGGTCAAAATTGATGACTTCGTGAGCTATAACCTACAATTTTTGCCCTTTTTAGTTATTTCAACCAATTGACAAATAATTCCATGGAGTTAAAAAATTATGTTTTCATGAGCTATAATCCATGATTTTATTAATATTCATTAATTACTCATGATATAATATTTTGTAGAGTCCAAAATTCATGATTTCAAGAGGTATAACACACGATTTTTTTGTCATTTTTAGTCATATTGACTAATTGGCAAAATGTTTTACAATGGCCATAATTTATGATTTCGTGAGCTAAATCATGAGCTATAACCTATGATTTTTGACTATTTTTAGTCATTTCGACCCATTGATGAATAATTTCTTGGTTGATAAAATTCATAATTTCGTGAGTTATAACATATTATTTTTGGCTATTTTTAATCATTTCTACCAATTGGATAAATAAGTTCATGGTGGCCAAAATGCTAGATTTCGTAAGCAATAACTCATAATTTTTGATTATTTTTAGTCATTTCGATGTACTGGTAAATATGAGAATCTAAAATTCATATTTTCATGAGCTATAACCAATGTTCTTTGTCCAGTAGCATTCGTTTCGACCCAAAGGAAAAAAATTTGCAGAGTCTAAAATTCATCATTTCAATAGTTAAAACCCATGAATTTTGTCATTTTTAATCATTTCGACCAATTGGATAAATAATTATGCAAATGCCAAAATTCAAGATTTTGTGAGTTATAACCACGATTTTTGACTTTTTTAGCCGTTTTGACTCATTCGCAAAAAATTTTGATGTTGCTAAAATTTATAATTTTGTGAGCTACAACCCTTGATTTTGGTTATTCTTTGTTGTTTCAACCATTAAATAATTTTGCGGTGGGCAAAATTCTAGATTTTGTGATCTATAATCCATGACGATGGGTCATTTTTAATCATTTCAACCCATTGAAGAATAATTTCATAGTATTCAATTCATATTATCATGAACTATAAACATAATTTTTGTCCATTTTCATTCATTTTGGCCCAAGGAAAAAAATTTGCATAGTCAAAATTCACAATTTCATGAACTGTAGCACTTGAATTTTTTTCCATTTTTAGTCGTTTCCACTCAATGGTAAATAATTTAATGAAGCCCATTTGCTAATAGTATCATAGTGGGTAAAATTCTCATTTCATTTGCTATAACCTATGAATTTTGGTCATCTTTAGTTGTTTCGACCTATAAGCAAATAATTTTGTGGAGTTAAAAATTCATGAGCTATAATTCACAATTTTTGTCAAACTTCGTTCATTTCGGCCCAAGTGAAAGAATTATGCGGAGTCCAAAATTCATGACTTGTGAGCTTTGACCCACACATTTTTTGCTATTTTTAGTCGTTCGACGCATTGGCAAAACTTTTTTTGTTAAGGCTATAAGCCATGATTTTTTGTTATTTTTAGTATTTCTACCAGTTGGATAAATAATTTCGAGGTGGTCAAAATTTATAAATTTGTGAACAATAACCTATGATTTTTTTACCATTTTACTTGTTTCAATCCATTGGTAAAAAATTTCACGGAGTTCAAAATTCATGATTTTTTCATGTATGACCATGGTTTTTGGCTATTTTTAATAGTTATGAGCAATTGGCAAATCATTTCGCCTAACCGAAATTCTTAATTTTGTGAGCTGTATTCCATGTTTTTTTGCCAAGTTTAGTCATTTTGACCAATTGGGTAAATAATTTATAGTGGCTGCTAAGATTCTAGATTTTGTGTGCTATAACCCATGATTTTTTGTTATTTGTAGTCATTTCACACCGTTGGCAAATATATTCGTGATGGCCACAATTCATGCTTTTGTGAGCTATAATTCATAGATTTTGGTAATTTTTATTATTTCGACCAATTGATAAATAATTTTATGAAATTTAAATTTTTTGATTTTGTGAGCTATAGCCCATAATTATTTGCCATTTTCAGTCTCTTTATCCCATTAGCAAAAAAACTTCTCGTATCCAAAATTCATAATTTCATGAGCTATAACTTATGATTTTTTCCATTTTCAGTTATTTTGACCAATTGGATAAATGATTTTATGTGGACAAGATTCCAGATTTTGTGAGCTGTAACCTATAAATTTTGGCCATTTCTAGTCATTTCGCCCCATTGTTAATTAATTTCGCAGTAGCCAAGATTCTCGGTTTCGTGAGCTATATAACCCACGAGTTTTGGTCATTTTTAGTCATTTTAACTCATTGGAAAATAATTTCATATAATATAAAATTCACAATTTCATGAGCTATAGCCTATAATTTTTATCATTTTTATTCGTTTCAACTCACTAGCACAATGTCCTAAATTTATGATTTCGTGAGCTATAGCCCTTGATCTTTGGACTTTTTCAATTGTTTTAACCCATAGACAACTAATTTCACAGAGTTTAAAATTCATATTTTTATGAGCTATAACCCATGATTTTAGTCAATTTTTATTAATTTCGAATCAAAGTGCAAAGTTTCGTTGAGTCTAAAATTCATGACTTAATGAGCCATAACCCTCAATTTTTTTGGTCATTTTTAGTTGATTTGGCCCATTAGCAAATTATTTTTGGGAGTTTAAAATTCATTTTTTATGAGCTATTTTTGGCCTTTCATTGTCGTTTCAATCAGTTGGGAGTTTAAAATTCATGTTTTCATGAGCTAACCATGATTTGTGGCCATTTTGAGTAATTTCGGCCAATTAAATAAACAATTTGTGGTGGTCATAATTCACGATTTTGTGAACCATAACCCATGATTTTCGACCTTTTTAAAAATTTCAACCAATAGATAAATAATTTTATGAAGTTAAAATTTTATGTTTTCATGAGCTATAATCCATGATTTTATTTAATATTTGTTAATTTTGACCCATAATATAATATTTTGTAGAGTCTAAAATTCATAATTTCATGAACTATAATCTATAATTTTTTTTGTCAATTTTAGTCGTTTCGACCCATTAACAAAAAACTTCACAATGACTGAAATTCATGATTTCGTGAGGTAAATCGTGAGCTATAACCCATGATTTTAGGTTATTTTTAGTCATTTTGACTCATTGGTAAATACTTTCGTGGTTGCTAAAATTCACAATTTTGTGAGTTATCTCTCTTAACTTTTAGCTATTTTTAATCATTTCAACCAATTGGATAGATATGTTCGCGGTGTCCAAAACTCTAGATTTCGTAAGCAGTAACAGATAAGTTTTGGCTATTTTCAATCGTCTCGACGCATTGGCAAATGATTTCTTAGGATCCAAAATTCATTTTTTCATGAACTATAATCCATGTTTTTTTGCCCATTTTTGTTCATTTTTACCAAAGGAGAAAATTTTTGTAGAGTCTAAAATTTACCATTTGAAGAACTATAACCCACAAATTTGGTTATTTTTAGTCGTTTTCACTCGATGGTAAATAATTGATGAAGCCCATTTGCAATCAATATCGTGGTGGGTAAAATTCTCATTTCATTTACTACAACCTACGTGTTTTTGCCATTTTTAGTAGTTTTGATCCATAGGCAAATAATTTAGCGGAGTTAAAAATTTATGTTTTCATGAGCTATAACTCATGATTTTTAATCAATTTTCATTCATTTCGACCCAAAATTCACGATTCTTAAGCTTTAACCCATAATATATTTCACCATTTTTGGACGTTCGATGCATTGGCAAAAAAATTTGTTGAGGCCAAAATTCATGATTTTGTGAGCTATAAACTAATGATTTTTTTTATCATTTTTAGTTGGTTTGACCAATTGTATAAATAATTTCATGGTAGACAAAATTTATGATTTCATGAGCTATATAACCTATGATTTTTTACTATTTTTAGTCGTCTTGACTCGTTGGCAAAAAAAATTGCACAGTCTAGAATTCATTATTTTGTGATCTATAACCCATGATTTTTTATCATTTTTAGTCATTTCGACCCATTGGATAAATAGTTTTGTAGTGGCTAAAATTCTAGATTTCTTAAACTATAACTCATGAGTTTTGGCCATTTTTAATATAGTTTTGACCCATTGACAAATCATTTCATGTAGCCAAAAATTATGATTTTGTGAGTTATATCCCATGATTTTTGATCAATTTTAATCGGTTAGACCAATTGGATAAATAATTTTATAGTGGCCAAAATTCTAGATTTCGTGAGCTATATAACCTATGAAATTTTGACATTTATCATCATTTTGCATCTTGGCATCGCAATGACCAAAATTCATAAATTTTTAAGCTAAAATCCACGATCCTTGATCTTTTTAGTCGTTTCCATCCATTGGTAAATAATTTTTTATAGTCTAAAATTTACAATTTCATGAGCTATAACCTACAATTATATATGCCATTTTTACCCTTTTAGGCCCATTGGTAACAAGCTTCTCAGAGTCTCATAATTTTGAGCAATAACTTATGATTATTGGTTATTTTTATTCTTTTCAGCCTATTGGCAACAAGCTTATCGCAGTCTCACAATTTTGTGGGCTATAATTAATTTTTAGCCTTTTGTGTCATTTTAACCAATTGGATAAATGATTTTAGGAGGAAAAAATTCTAGATTTCATGAGTTACAACAAACAATTTTTTGACATTTATTATCTTCATGCCTTGGCATCACAGTGACCAAAATTTATGATTTTGTAAGCTATAATCCATGATTCTTGGTCATTATTGGTTGTTTCCTCCCATTGACAAATAATTTTGTACATTTCAAAATTCACAATTTCATGAGCTATAACCCACAATTATTTGCCATTTTTATTCTTTTAGCAACAACCTTCTTAGAGTCTCATATTTTGTGAGCTATATAACTTATGATTATTAGTCATTTTTAGTCTTTTTGGCCTATTGGTATCAAACTTCTCAGAGTCTCATAATTTCGTGAGCTATAACTTATAATTTTTGGCCATTTTTTATCATTTTAACCAATGGGATAAATGATTTTACATGGATAAAATTCTAGATTTCATGAGTTATAACGCACGATTTTGTCTATTTTTTAGTTATTTCGACCATTGATCAATAATTTCATGGTGGCCAAAATTCACAATTTCGTGAACTATGACCCACGTATTTTGGTCATTTTAGTCGTTTTGTTCCAATAATTTCATGGAATGCAAAATTCATGATTTTATGAGCTATAACCATAATTTTTTATCATTTTTATTCATTTTGACCTATTGGCAAAAATTTTTGCTGAGTCTCAAATTTGCGATTTTGCAAGCTATAAACCACAATTTTTGGTCTTTTTAAGTCATTTTAGCCCATTGATAAATAGTTTAATGGAGTTCAAAATTCTTATTTTCATGAGATATAACCCATGATTTTTATTAATATTCATTATTTTCAACCTAAGGTAAAACATTTCATTAAGTTTAAAATTCACGATTTCATGACATATAACCCATGATTTTTTTTGTCATTTTTGCTTGTTTCGACCAATTTGCAAATAATTTCTGGGGGTTTAAAATTCATGTTTTTATGACCTATAACCCACTATTTTTGGTCTTTTTAAGTCATTTCAACCCATTGGCAAATAACTTTGTAGAGTTTAAAATTCATGTCTTTATCAATTATAACACACGATTTTTGTCAATTTTTATTTATTTTGACCATTGCAAAGTCCAAAATTCATGATTTTGTAATAATCCATGATTTTTGGTCAATTTTAATTGTTTCAACCAATTAGATAAATAATTTTGTAGTGACAAAAATTCTAGATCTCTGGCGTTATGACCTATGATTTTTGGTCATTTTTAGTCATTTCGATCAATTGGATAAATAATTTTGCGGTAGCCAAAATTCTAAAATTTTGTGAGCGATAACCCATGATTTTTTCTATTTTCATTCGCTTTGACCCATTGGCAAAAAATTTTGTGGCGACCAAAGTTCATGATTTTGCGAGCTATACCCCATCGTTTGTCATTTTTAGTCTTATCGATCTAGTGGCAAATAATTTTATAGAATCCAAAATTCACGATTTCACGAGCTATAACCCATAATTTTTTGCTATTTTTAGTCATTTCGATCCATTAACAAAAAGTTTCAGAGTCCTAAATTCACAATTTTGTGAGCTAAAAGTTATGATTTTTGGCCGCCAAAATCACGATTTCATGAGTTATAACCCACAATTTTTTGTCGTTTTGACCAACTGGATAAATAATTTTATGGTTGTCAAAATTCTAGATTTCGTGAGCTATAACCCATCATTTCATAGAGTCTAAAATTCATATATTTATGATCCATCATTTTTGTTAATTTTAGTTCATTTTGCCCAGATCGAAAGAATTTGCACAAGTCCAAAATTCACGATTTATGAGCTTTAACCTATGATTTCTTATCATTTTCAGTTGCTTCCACACATTAGTAAAAACTTTTATGGAGGCCAAAATTTATGATTTCATCAGTTATATGCCATGATTTTTGGTCATTTTTAATTATTTTGATCAATTGGATAAATAATTTCATAGTGACCAAAGTTCATTATTTTGTGAGTTATACCCCGATGATTTTTGACTATTTTTATTCATTTCGACCCATATGCAAATAATTTTTAGCGAATGCCAAAATTCAAGATTTCATGAGTTATAACATATGTTTTTAGCAATTTTTTAGTCATTTGACCATCTGCAAAAAATTTCGCGAAGTCCAAAATTCATAATTTCATGATCCATATCCTATAATTATTTTTCTATTTTTAGTCATTTCAATCAATTGTATAAATACGTCACAAAATTCTAGATTTCTTGTGCTCTGACCCCTAATTTTTGGTCATTTTAATCGTTTCAACTCATTGGTAATCATTTCGTGGTGGCTCAAATTGACAATTTCACAAGATATAACTCATGATTTTTTTTGTCATTTTTAGATTTCATAAGCTATACCCACTATTTTTTACAAATAATTTCACAATGGCTAAAATTTATGATATCGTGAGCTGTAACTCGTGATTTTTGGTCATTTTAGTTCATTTCAACCAAAAGGAAAACAATCTAAGAGACCAAAATCCATAATTTTCTAAGCTATAACCAACTATATTTTTGTCATTTTTAATCATTTCAACCCATTAGCATAAAAAATTTTGATGCCAAAATTTATAATTTCATGAGTTATAACCCATGATTTTGGATATTTTTAGTCATTTTCCACCAACTGGATAAATTATTTCACAGTGACCAAAATTCTTGATTTCGTTAACAAGAACTCATGACTTTTGGCAATTTTTAGTTGTTTCAACGCTAATAATTTTGCATACTCTAAAATTAATGCTTTCATTAGCTATAACCTTGATTTTTGTCCATTTTTGTTAATTTTGACCCAACGGAAAAAAATTCATAGAATCCCAAATTCACGATTTTATGAGCTAGAACTCACAAATTTCAGCCATGTTTACTCCTTTCCACACCACGAAAGATATTTTCATGAAGTCCAAAATTCAAGATTTTGTGAGTTATAACCCACGATTTTTAGCCATTTTTAATCGTTTTGACCCATTGGCAAATGGTTTCATAGAGTCCAAAAGTCATGATTTCATGAATATAACCCATAATTTTTTTGTCATTTGTAGTCATTTTCATCCATTAGCAAAAAAAATTGTGAAGTACAAAAATCATAATTTCCTGAGCTGCAACTTATGATTTTTAGTTATTGTTAGTCATTTCGACCAATAGATCTATGTTGGTTAAAGATTTAGATTTCATAAGCTATATACCATGATTTTTGGCCAATTTTAAACGTTTTAAACCATTGGCATATAATTTCAAGGTAGTCAAAATTCACGATTTCAAGAACTATAACACATAAGTTTTGGTCATTTTTAGTTGTTTCGACTCATTTGGAATAATTTTGTGGTGTTTAAAATTCACGAATTTATGAGCTATAACATATCATTTTATCTCATTTTTATTTGTTTCAACCCACTAGTAAAAAATTCCGGGGGTAACAAATTCACAATTCAGTGAGCTATAATCCACGATTTTTAGCCTTTTTATTTATTTCAACCCATTGACAAATAATTTCACAGAGTTCAAAATTCATATTTTCATGAGCTATTATCCACATTTTTTATTAATTTTATTAATTTGAAACCGATGTAAAAAAATTAGAGAGTCTAAACTTCAAATTTTTATGATCAATAACTCATAATTTGTTGTTATTTTTAATTGTTTCAACCCCTTGGCAAAAACTTTCACGGCGACCGAAATTCATGATTTAGTGAGCTAAATCTTGAGCAATAACTCACGATTTTTTGCCATTTTTATTTCTTTCAACCCATTGGCAAAAAAATTATGTGGTTGTTAAAATTCATAATTTCATTAGGTTATTACACACGATCTTTTGACAATTTTTCGTCATTTTAACCAATTGCATAAATAAGTTCAAGATGGCTAAAATTTTGGATCTTGTGAGTAATAATCAATGATTTTGGCCATTTTTATTCATTTTGACCTAGTGACAAATAATTTCTAGGAGACCAAGATTTATGTTTTCATGAGCTATAACCTACAATTATTGTCCATTTTCGTTCATTTCGGCCCAAAGGAAAAAATTTCACAGAGTTCAAAATTTATGATTTCAAGAGCTACAACCCTCGAATTTTGGTCATTTTATATCTTTTTGACCAATTGGATGAATAATTTTATGATGGCCAAGATTCATGATTTTGTGACCCATGATTTTTTTGTCATTTTTAGTCATTTCAACCTACTAGCAAATATTTTTGCGGAGTTCAAATATTATACTTTTATGAGCTATAACTCACGGTTTTTATTAATTTTTATTCATTTTGACCCAAGAGAGTCTGAACTTTATGCTTTCATAAGTTATAACACAAGAATTTTTTTACCATTTTTAGTCGTTTCTATCTATTGGCAAAAAAAAAGATAGAGTCTAAACTTCACGATTTTGTGAGCTATAACTTAGGATTTTGGTCATTTTTAGTTGTTTCGACTAATTAGGTAAATAATTTTATGGTGGCCAAAAATCTAGATTTCATGAGCTATAACTTACGATTTTTGGTTATTTTTAGTCATTTCGAATTATTGTCACATAATTTCGTGGTAGCCAAAATTCACGATTTTAAGAGCTATAACGCATGAGTTTTGGTCATTTTTAGTCATTTTGAACCATTATCACATAATTTCATAGAGTCCAAAATTTACTATTTCAGGAGCTGTAACCCACAAAATTTCCCCATTTTTATTCATTACGATCCATTAGTAAAACAATTATGTAGAGTCCCAAATTCCCGATTTTGTGACCTATAATCCATGATTTTTTACTATTTTATGTTTTGACCCATTGGCAAAAGGTTTCATGACAATCAAAATTCACGATTTCATGAGCTAAATCGTGAGCTACAACCCATAATTTTTTGTTATTTTTATACATTTTGATCAATTGGCAAAAAATATTGCAGTTGTCAAAACTCACAAATTTGTGAGCTAAATCGTGAGCTATTACGCACCAATTTTTGCCTTTTTTGTACATTTCGATCCATTGGCAAAGAATTTTGCAGCTATCGAAATTCACAATTTCGTGACCTATAACCCATAAATTTTTGGTCATTTTTAGTCATTTCAACCAATTTGATAAATAAGTTCAAGATGACCATAATCTTCAATCTTGTGAGCAATAACCAATGAATTTTGTCCATTTTTATTAATTTTGACTGATTGGCAAATAATTTTTGGGAGTCAAAAATCATGTTTTCATGAGTTGTAATTTATAATTTTTGTCCATTTCCGTTCATATCAACCTAAAGGAAAAACAAAACTTCACAGAGTCCAAAATTCATGATTTTAAGAGCTACCCCACGAATTTTGGTCATTTTTAGTTGTTTCGACCCATTAACAAATAATTTTTGCAGATTTTAAAATTCATATTTTCATGAGCTATAACCCATAACATTTGTCAATTTTTGTTCATTGTAATCCAAGGGTAAAAATTTCGCGGAGCCTAAGATTTACTATCTTCATAAGCTATAACCCATAATTATTTATCAATTTTAATCGTTGTGACTCATTGGCAAAAAAAATTTATTGTTTTCAAATTTCATGGTTTTTAGAGTTATAATCCATGATTTTGGATATTTTTAGTCGTCTCGACCAATGGGATAAACTATTTCATGTTGACCAAAATTCTAATTTTCGTTAGCTGTTATTTGTCAAATTGGTCAAAACGACTAAAAATCACTAAAAGTCATGAGTTATAACTTTGA
>NC_033794.1:5562470-5611455 GCF_001876935.1 Asparagus officinalis | reverse complement strand
CTTTTTTCCACAAGGGAAATTTTTTTCGCAAAGTCCTAAATTCGTGAATTTTGGCAGCTCATGAAATCATGAATTTTGGCCTTTTTTAGTTATTTCGGTCAATGGGATGAGTAATTTTACAATGATCAAAAATCTAAATTTCGTGAGCTACAGCCCACAATCTTTGACCATTTTTAGTCGTTTTGAACTATGGATACATAATTCCGCTACAGCCAAAATTACGATTTCTAGAGCTATAATGCATGAGTTTTGGTCATTTTTAGTCATTTCGACCCATTGAAATCATTTTGTAGAGTCAAAATTTACTATTTCACGAACTATAACCCATAAAATTTTTCATTTTTTTTCGTTTTGACCCACTTCTAAAAAAAATTGTGGAGTCCCAAATTTATGATTTCGTTAGCTATAGCCCATAATTGTTTACCTTTTTTAGTTAGTTCAACCTATTGACAAATAATTTCGTAGAGTTTAAAATTTTTGTTTTCATGAGCTATAATTTATGATTTTGTCAATTTTCATTAATTTTGACCTCACGTAAAAATTTTCATAAAGTCTAAAATTCAAGATTTCATAAGCAGTAACCCACAATTTCAAGGGCTACAACCCACGAATTTTGACCATTTTTAGTTGTTTTGACCAATTGGATGAATAATTTTGCGGTGATTAAAATTCACGATTTTGTGAGTTATAACCCACAATTTTAGCCATTTTTAGTCATTTCAATCCTCTAGCAAATAATTTTATATAGTTCAAAATTCATGTTTTCATGAACTATAATTCAAGATTTTTGTCAATTTTTATTTTGATCCAAGGGAAAAGTTCTGTAAAATCTAAAATTTACGATATCATGACCTATAACCCACGATTTTTTTCTGTTTTCAGCTGTTTCGATCAATTGGTAAAAAAATTAGCTATTGCCAAAATTCACAATTTTGAGAGCAATAACCCATGATTTTGGATATGTTTAGTCTTTCGACCAATTGGATAAATTATTTCATGGTTGTCAAAATTATAGATTCCGTAAGCTATAAACTTATGACTTTTGGTCATATTTATTCATTTCAACTCATTGACAAATCATTTAGCAGAGTCTAAAATTCATGTTTTCATGAGCTGTAACCTTAATTTTTTTCCATCTCCATTCATTTCGACCCAATGGAAAAATTTTCAGAGTTCAAAATTCACGATTTCATGAGCTTTTAAGTCATGATTTTTATCCATTTTTATTCATTTTGACCCAAGTTGAAAAGATTTCACAGAGTTCAAAATTCACGGTTTCATGGGCTATAACCCATAAACTATGGCCATTATTACTCATTTCCACCGAATGACAATCATCTTCACGAAGTCTAAAATTCATGATTTCATAAACTATAGCTTTTCTTTTAGCAATTGAAGAACATAGTTCTCCACTATGTGGAATTCAGAATTTTGTTTCTATTTATACATTTTTTTAATCCATGGCAATCCTCAGCTATGTCAAAGATTAGTGTTCAGATGTACTCATCAACTCATTGCCTACATGATTTTATTGGGGAATGGAGGTGAAATATCCATCATGTGTAAATAGATATGTGAGGAACTTTCTTTTTGCTAATCGTCACATACATGAGTTGCTAGACAATCATAGATTAACATAAAACGTGCCTGATAATTTGATAGTAACACTGCGACAAGTAGAAACATGAGACTATTTGTGTACAGGCATTTTCGAATACTTGTTTGTAATATACTTCATTCGTGTAAAAACAGTTTTTACCACCTGCTCATGCCTCAGTTTGCTAAACCATTTGATGCTGTAATTTCAAGGATTTATTGAGAACCGTTCATATTGTAACCAATGTTCATGCATCAATTTCTACCTTGATCACCTTTATTAGGAAAGTAAATCTAAGCAATCCCCTTGTTGGTTGAATTTTAGGAAGGAACTTGAGCAAGGAACCCCCTAATCAACCAAATATCGTGGACCAGCTAGATTCATACAATCCGTTTTTGGTTCGTTATGCCTATTCCACAATTCACGAAATAATTTCAGATTTAGTAATGTTTCAAATACATCAGACAAATGCATGAATTTATGCTAACCGGTCAGCCCAGTTCTCCTGATACATTGAAACTTCTGATTTATGCTAACCATTTCCATTTGCAAATCTTTATATAACAAGCTTCTTTGCCTCTGAGAATGGCCAAATTCTAACCTCTCTTAGAAACTGAGCCCTTCCGTTCCCTCATATCCCATGGGAAAAAAAAACAGAAAATGGCGTTCCAATTTGAAGTCGCAAAAGTGTTTCAATGCAACCTGAAGAAATTTTCCATTTCTACAGAGATGAGATGCGTGAAGACTAGCCGTACATCCCGCCTTGGGTGTGGATGGTATGGGGCTGAAGCTGCAGGCTTCGAAGGCATTCAGACGTATGGATTCGAACGGGCTGAGACTCCCTGATGTTGCGCTGCATTCGGTGAGTAAGCATTCAGAGATTCTTTCTTTTTTCACCCTTTTTACGCTATACGACTCTTTGTATGATTTCCAAGAGTGTTTGCAGGCCATGGGTGATGTATAGATATACTATCATGGGCTATTTATTATATGTAGTCATGCTCCTTTTAATGTTTATAGGATTTGGCATCTTTGACTACCATGATCAGTGAATGATTTTAAAGAATTTGATATTCATAATATTTTATCCGTTCATATATCAAATAAATAGTTGGATTTGTATGAGATACAGTAAATGTGATATGATAATAGCAGAATCTCTAGGTGATGCTCGAGTATTCTTGGCTCCCTCGGGACTACGCCCAGTATTATGATGTTCTTCTTTCTGCACATGAAATTACTACTGTTGGATCATCTGAATTTATCTTGACTTTACGTTTCTCTAGAACTCTCTAGAACCTTCTACTTGGCGAGGGGTACATGATCAGGATATCGTGTGCAACTCTGTCGAGTCATCTTGGGAAATGTGGTCCAGCCTGAAACTATGGAGGTTCTATTGAGCTGGTAGGGCTGCTGCTGCATGCTATATCTGGATCGGTAAACCGAGGATCATACGAAAAAGGTATATCTCTATGTTTCTTCCTCAAAAATACGTAACTTTTATTTATCAACTTGAGTAATTAACTCCTTGAGAGCCTGACCATGTCTATTCGCGTTCTTTTTCTTGATCCGTCGTCTCAGCTGTCAATCAATTTATCTTGCAAGTCATCGAGCATTATCGACCATTGTTATGATTGAATTTGCTGCGAGTGATGGTGGAAGTCCCAATGCGCCTGAATCCAACAATGCGTATTCTGTTGCTGCCCGGGGTGGTCAGTTTGTTGATCCTGATGCGACCGAGCCTGCCTCATGTGACTGAAGATCGAACGAGATGCAATCAGATGGAAAGAAGACGAGGTGGGCAAGAGGAGGCTAGCTGCTGCAGATCATGAGACTGTTGAGTGTTATTATTATTATGTTTCCTTTATATTCCCTAGTGCACTATTTTGAAAGGCCGAGTAAAAAAAAAGAGTCGTTAAATGTATCAACAAGTAAATTAAAAAATGATACTCCAAAAGGTCCGTTATTAAATTTGAAAGTCTAGAGAGCCATTTTGATGTCATAAGTAGGAATGTACGAATGGATCCAAATGGTGGCGAAATGAGCTTGAATTTTTATTGTCTTACAAATTATTTAGTCTCCTTTTATCTGGTACCTTCTCATGTGATTCTGTTTCCAGTGTCTCCCCCGATATTTATACATTGAGTGGCACACCTTGGGGCACACCCCTCTCACAGCTACAATGCACGTGGCCCACTTTAGATTTTTAAAAAACTCTAAAATGGGCCCCGTGCACTGTAGGTCTGTAGCTGTGAGAGATGTGTGCCCTAAGGTGTGGTGAAAGGGTGTGCCTGTAGTGTTAGTTTTATACATTCTGCAATTACAATTGTTCACAATTTTTTTTCCTCAGTAGATGACATTGCTCAGAAATCAGCAGACTATTTAAAACTGTTACTGTAGCACACTGGAATACTGTATCATTTTTAAAACTGCAGCAGAGATAGGAGCTGTAGCAATAAAAAAATATAAAAATACTGTAGCATTTAAAAATTGGGATTATTATAAAGAGAAAAAAATGATTGCACGGTGTTCACGACTAGTTTGGCATAAACGTACAACTCCATTCCTCAGGGTTGTGCGCTGTGAAAGGGGAAAAAATGGATAGAAGGTTCATATTAACACACGCACGTATTTTCTTTATTATGAATCGGCGTCAGCCAGAATAACCTGGAAATACCCTTACCCTTATATTTACAAATTATATTTAACATTTTCTCACATTTTTTAACAATAATTGCATATGTTAAAAAAGTTGAATATCTGGATCAAAAATAAATAGACATTTTTTAAAAAAATGCCTATTTTATGTAGATAATGTTCTCATTTTTATATGTAGATAACGTTATCTTGTTTATAAGATAATATGCAATTTTAATATCATCTACATGAAATAAATTAGTACCGGAATAAAATTTAATATTATAAATATCATATTTATTATGATATTTAAATATATCGTAAATATTTAAGAAAAAATAATAATTATATTAAAATATACTATAAAAATCTTATTAAAATCACATTTATTATGATATTTCAAAATATCATACATATTTAAGGTTCATTCTGCATGTCGCGATGTAGTTACGAATATCATGAGCGGTAATATTCGGTCTATTGATGAGGACTACACTTGCATGAGTACATGCGCTCCGTTGAACTTGATCTACATATTCTAAAACCCCAACACACCAAGTTTGGGGTGAATTCGTCGTCGTTTGACCCTCCATTGAACCATGTGAAAAGTTCTATTCATTCAAAACCGTTAAAATTGATACGAGTGGATGAAGGGTCAAACGGCGACGGGTTCACCCCAAACTTGGTATGTTAGGGTTTTAGAATATGTAGATCAAGTTTAACGGAGCGGATCATCCACAATATTACTCAATCATGTGATTTTAGAGGCGTCATAGGAGGAAATCCCCTCCTATGACAAGGATATATATTGCTTCGTTAGCCAAGATTTTTTACGTGCTACGTAGACAGATGATGTTACGTTGTGTTTCATGTGGAGCTTGTTGCAGGTAAAAAAAGCAGTCAAGGTCCCTGCTTGTAGTGCCAAAAAGGTGCAAGCCACTAATGATATCTTCTGCCATCATGAGAATGAACTATTCACAGGTACAATGAATCTCACTAACTTAGCTATAATCATACAATGAATCTCACTGACTTAGCAGATATAACGACCTTAGCTGCTAGCATTTTATATTTCAACAGTGATGTGATTTCTTTTCTTTATCACGCTTGGATTTGACCACAATGACCGTGACATTCATCTTTTTGAAGCAAAATTTGGCGTGCTCATGATCAAGTTCTAAAATCCGACCCCTTGCACTAAATAATTTAATATTCTTAATTACTTACCCTACCGAAACTCCTTTGTGGTCGGTTGTCTCTGAAGTTAGGCCTGGCTCAACAGTTGATAGAGATTTTCGCTTTGTCTCAAAAACAAAGGACATTCTCGTTGTTCTCGTGCGGACGCATCGAAGCGAGATTAGCTCCAAGCTAGGCTCAGATTAATGAGTACAATAAGCCTTTTTCTTTTTTTTCCTAGTTGAAAACTCACTTTTAAATCACCTGAAATCTTTTAGCTTGCTTTCCTAAAGCAACCACATTATTGACCAAACATGCATTCTTGTGCTCTAAAAGGTGTAGATGTTCGAAAAGATGTTAGCCTTTGCTTCAGAAGAAGTAAACTGAGAAGGAAAGAACAGGGAGAGAGCTGAGATCTTTGTGCTTCTCAAAAAAGATCTAATTCGCCTGCTTACGGACTTTTTGTAACATTAGAAACCAAATTTAACGGTAAACATGATGATAGAACAGTTAGAAAATACTTTTCAGTTGAATCCAACACAACACCAATAAAACCACAAGATCACGAATTCCGTATACATTTGCATATAGTTTTAACTATGCTGCTAATATAATTTCAGTAGAAATAAAGCCAAAACCATAACCTAAATGAAAAAGTTCTTCTTCTTGACTTAGTTCAGCACTCAGTAGCTGCTCTTTTGCTGCTGACTGCTCCCAACTGGAGATCAAAGAAAGAACGGGAAAAAAAAATCTGTTCAGACTGTGATTGACTGGTAACTACGATGAACTGGTTAATTTCTGTAGGTAGATATTATAATAGACTTATAAGTTAACAATTCAAATGAATTAAAGAATGCAGTCAACTTACAACTAGTGTTGAAAGCTCAGAGCTCTTCAGCACTCTCAGTCTCTTGGCAGTTGAAACAAACATTCTACAATTGCAAGAGAAAATGGAAATGGTATGAAATTTTGACAAAAAAAATTCTTTCTTTTGCTTGTGAGTTGGAACTCACCTAACAATAATATACCGATAATTCTATTTATGGACTATCTATTGCTAATCATATACATTTTTCTTCATATGAAGTGGAAACTAAGCAATTACTAGGAATTCTACCCAAAGATTTGTTTCTTATGCCCAATTTCATTGCTTCTCTTTAAGTACACTATATTATATCCATCACATCAACGTTATAGATCTGTCAATGATCTAATTAGTGTTTCCATGATATTTAATTACTTGTTAGTTGAGCAATCAAGCAAAGTGAAAACATCAAAGCTTATTCAAGATATGAGATTACCGCTCGCTCAAGTTTCCACTTGCTCAAGCAAGGGGATTATCAGCATATCAACTAATAAAAAAATGGAATTACTACCGAACTTTACATCCATTAATGTCACCACTGTGGTCTGCTTCCTTGTCCAAAAATACGATATGACGTAAAATTCGACTAATCAAATTCAAGGAACTTTAAGGAGGGGGTGTCAAGAGGGGTTGCACCTTTCTTGAAAAAACTAAAAGGCAAGTAAGTTTGTGCTAGTCTTTGCTAAATTAATAACACAATCGACTTAAAGTTGCAAATATGAGCTATAGATTGCTTTCATGAGTCAGATTTGTAACAAATTAAAAATGGCAAGATTACGTTCTGTTAGAAAAAATAATAATAGATTAGGAGAGGGAAGAAAGCATACTCCCATGGTACATCCCCAACAAGCATTCTGTCTCCTTCATTGTCTTCATAAACTAAAGTGTATTCACCAGTTCCATCCAATAATCCTGTAAATGCTTTTTTCTGCTCGGCAGTAGCTAGATCCTTTTGAGCTGAGAAAACCAGTAAAAATATCTAGTATTAGTAAAGGAAACTTTGAATAATGGTATGAACATTTTAGGAAGCGGAACCTAAACCATAATATTTACTACTTGTCTATACTCCTTATCAATCAATCTTTTTGAGAAGTACCTGCAACTGCAAGAAGTCCTCGAAAGAGCTCTTCAACAGCAGGAGAGAGCTTATCATAACTATCGTAGGCTTCAAGGTCCACTTTTCTTCCAATAGGTATCCCATCCATGTTAATTTTCACGAAGACGCCTTTCTTGCAAGTTTCGGGCTTTCTTCCAGTCTCAGAGCCTTCATCCTTGGATTCATCTGGTGTCAGTTTCGAAGAGCTACCGGCAAGATTCTTCCGAAAAGATCGGATAGGTGGCCATCCGACTACTGGAACTGAAGTAGTCCTGCACCCTCTAGGGAAGAAGAAGAACAGCAGTAGTAAACACTATATGACTAATACTATTACTTGCACTTTGAAGAAAAATTTGAATTTCCCTGCATATGTTTCTGGATAAATTACAAAAAAAAAAAATCCCTTGCGGTTTTCATGACTGACACAAAACCCCAGAGATTTTGAACGTGATAGTTTGATCCCCTCTGTTTCAATTTCTATAGTGATTTACTCTCATATAAATATGTTTATGTTACCATATTAAATTGATGATCATTTGACAGGAACTAAAATTATAAATTGAATTATATTCCTTATGTTCCTTGCAATTTTTTTTAGCTAGAATTGTGTTCTTTGAAATGAGACTGTGATTTGACATGTGTATATCAAACAGAAAGGAAAATCTTATTCAGAATTAAAAAAGAATTAGAACTTTGATATGGGAAAAACCAACCAGATTAATAATGGTCAAAGGGCTAAACAATTCAAATGGCCCAAAATAAGAAATCAGTCCTCAAGTCAGTACAAGGGTTCCGAATTTGCCATAGCAATAAGCAACAGGGAACTATCCAGCATGCATAAAAAAGACAATGAGAAGGGTAACTGGGTAAGGATCTCAGTATCATTTAAATGCAGATAATTCAAAGAATCAAATAAATTAAAAGAGCCAACAACTGCTACACTCATTATGGCTTTTCCAGTATAGGTGACAAGAGGCATGTGATAGAGAATAACTCGCAGAGAGAAGGCCCTACTCTTATATTCATTGAAAAAAAAAAAGTACACCATGGAGTTGTTGCTAGTAGTACAAATTCCATCCCTAGGCCACAACTAGCTAACTGTACAAAACAAAAACCTATACCACTTAAGAGATATAAAGTATGGGCTGGAAATAGGGAAGAATATCACCACAGAAGACAACAAGTTGCAGAAAACAAATATGAGAGAAACCCAGCATCACTGGAAAAATAAAGGGTAAATTACATAAAATCACACTGAAGCATTAACATCTAGGGCAAATTACGCATAACCCCTCAGCAATACCTTCAGTTGCAGTAACACCCCCAACCCCCCCAAAAAAAAACTCTTTTACTAGCACTTAACACCCTTTATTTGTTTTTAGAAAAAAAAATATGAATGAGTTTATTTAGAAAATTTCTTCAAAAAAAAATCACCAGGAAGATGGTGTGACTTGCAATTTATCTTTCTCAAAATGGCATTTCAGGGGGTGCTTAGTGCTAATAAATAAGTTGAGGGAGGTTTACTGCAACCTAATGTATAGATGAGGCGATTTATGTGCAATTTACCCCCCAAACTCTAATATCACACGATATGACAATTATATGCACTCTCGTATAAACACATATATGATTAATATATTGAAAATTGATGATTATTGAATAGAACTTGAAATGAAGGGATAAATATCACTTTTAAAACCTGAGGGGACTTTTTGTAATTTATCTAAAAACAAATGTATACAATTTAAATAGAAATATTCGAGAGAGAGAGAGAGAGAGAGCGCAAAAGAGGGGAGGGGGGGGGATCTCACCTTGCTTGAGAGCTCTTGCTATTGGGCCTAGCTGCATTAACAGAGGCAACAGCATGTAGTGATGATGGGCAACCTGAAGAAAAATGAAGAAAATGGCAAAGAAGAAGATCATTAGACTCTACAAAACAAAACCCATTACAGAAAATTTTGCCTGGATTGAAAGTGTACATTCAGTATTGGCTGCAACTGTGTCCAAAAATCCTCTTTTAGTGGGTTTAGAGGCTTTAGGAAAATAACCCAGTGAGAGGACTGAAGGATCTTCTTCATCAACTCCTGGTGGGCCCAGCTTCAGCTCCAGCTTCTTCTCCTCTTGAGCATCAATCCAATTTCTCTCCTTTGACGCCATCAGAGTAAGTAGCTTTGGACAAACTTCACTTTTCTTTCTAAACTCTTCTCCCATTTTTTTACTCAGACTGGAAAAACAGAGCCTGATAGGAGGACCTAGAAGAAAGAAAAAATGTCAAAAAAAAAACAAAACAGATAACCAAAAACATATCGAAATCACACCCGTAAGTTAGATACAACTCCTGAATATAATTAAAATAAATAAATTCAAAATTCTCACCCTCACAAGAGCAGAAACAGAGCAAAAGTCGTCTCTTTTTCCCCCCGCTTTCAACCCTCTTTCTCTCAAGAGAGCTTATGACACCTCAAAGACTCAAGAACCCACATGGGGAAGAGGACTGCAAACAAACCCAAGTCCTCAAAATGAAACCTTGGAGAGGAAGAAAAAAGGGAGAGAAGGAAAAAGGAAACGGAAAAGGCTGCTCTGTTTTTTTGTTTTTTTTTTTTTCCTTTCCTTCCCGTTTGTAGTTAAAAGGGGAACAGGAGAAGAGAGCAGCAGAGAGAATCTAAATCAGTAGGAAAAAGACCCAGAAATGGAATTCAAGAGCACCATCCACGCAAAGACAGTGCCCTCTCTGCGGCAACAGCACGCTTTTCAAAGCAGTTCTTCAAATAGACAGCTCCCCCTACGTATCTACGGAGTAGTAGGAAAGAAGCAATGAAGACAAATCTACCACCATAAAAATACACGTATTTGTACTGGATATAATGTTACATTGCGTATAACAACTCTAAAGAGCCAAATACCAAATAAGAGTAAGATTCCTATCAACTTAAGTTGATGTCCACCAAACTTTCTAGCTACTCATTTATTAATATAAAAAATATTTTCATATCATGCAAGGATCTCTAGGCAATATGAGTGGCTAAAAAGTTTGGTAGACAACTTTTTGCTATCCATTTAAATTGACACAAGTTTTATTCAGCCAAATAATCTATTTTGAGTTGCAAGTTTTAAAACAACGAGATCAATTATGGGTGAAAGATGTGTTAGCCATTGACTTTGCATTGATTTAAGAAACTGACACACGATGACTTTGTTTCATGCTTGGACTCGTATTCACTGGTCACATAAATTAAAAAAAAAAAATCGAGCATGGAATAACCTAAAACATTATTAAAAAATTTTATTTTTCGCGTTGCATGAATGATGTGATAGGAAAGTTCAATGAACCGTGATGATATGCAAATAAATAAATAAAACCAATTAGAATCATTGTTATTGATAGTTTAATTATACGGTCTATTTGACCTATATTCCACTTAAATCTATCATATTTACAAGATTTTTCAAACTTCAAATTTGTCAGTTTATCCCCAGAAGTCATCCCTCAAACTTCTGTTAAGAAATATGGTGTATATATTCTTTCAAATTCCAATAAATAAATTATATATATATTTAAAAAAAATCATTTCCCGTCTATACTTGCCACAAATACAAGAGTAGCATGTGAGTCTTGCACGCTGCCATACTTCTATATTTTGTGGTCCAAACTCTAAAGCATATGGTTTTGTTGATTTGCATGATGAATTTAGCTTGAGAGCATTTGGGGTCCCTTGAATCATGAGCTCTTTGAAACTTTTTAGGAGCTCAACTTGCATAGTAATATTCGATCAAACTGCCTAGTTAATATTTATATTTTTACACGCTTTGACATTTTAGATGTTAATATTTAATTATAACGCTTTGATATTATTTTTCTTGTTTTTTTTTTTCATTTCTTTCTTTCTCTTTTCCCCTTCTCATGCGCGGGAGTTTACTTCGTTCTGCCCCTCCTCTGAATTTGCCAGACCTGCAAAAGAAATTTATCGGGAAAAGAAACTGGTCAGAAATACAAGATTACGTTAGAACCCTGTCCTCTTTCTTGTTACATCCATTTTCTTCGCAAACTACGAGGGTAAATTAGTCACTCTCAGCCGTTCTTTTGTTTGCCCAATCTCGATCGTCGCCGACCGTGGTTAGTTGCTCGCGGTTAAAATCGTAGATAACGAGACTTCTATCGGTAACTTCTTATCGTGACTCCGGCTTTTATTTACGACACGTGGAAAAGCTCACGGCACCAGCATCTTATTTGCGGGACCCGCTGAAGTCTGGGTCAGTGGTTTGGCATGTGGTCTCGCTTCCAGGAACCCGACCGCCCAAATTCTCGCGACTTATTTGTTTTTTTTTTTTCCTTTTAATTTCTCATGTCGGCGATTTCATCATTTGGCCCGGTGAATAAAGATGCTTTTGTTGCTCCATAAAGACGAACTTTTGTGGTATAATTAATAAATAATGATAGGGTCACACCCTCTACTACACTCTCAACCACACCACCTCTCTTATTACAGTACAATGGGCACACATGAAATTTTAGAAATTAAAATCTCATGTGGGCCCAGTGCACTATAGCAAGAGAGGTGATGTGGTTGGAATTATGGTAGATGGTGTGCCCCTAGTGCCTCTCATAATTAATCGTACACTTACGGTAAAGTGACTGAATAGCTACGGTTTTATGAGAAAGCATTTTCATGCGAGTAAGATGTTTATAGTCAGAATTTTCGTAAGCTAAATGTGAAAATAATGGAATGCGAAAAAACAATATATATTACTTTCAAGGCAAAATTTTAAATTAGTGATAAGCTGACGTGCTAAAACATTGCTCTTAACCACTTAAAAGAGCTCGTGCGAATAATCTCTTGATAAGCTAAGATTATAACTGGAATATAATCTCCCAACATGATAAGGGGAATCATCGAGTTCATATTTATCCTCCCTGCATTAAAACTTATGGCCCTGAGTTTTTACGAGTCATACTCTAAATTGTGTGGAGTTGTGCCTTTTTCATTTACGATCATTTCGCTATCCCCACTAATTCTAAAAAGGGCCCTACTCCTTGCCCAAGCTGATCCTAAAGAATCTTAGGATTGATGTGCGATGTTTTTATGCAAGTGAGAGTGTTTTGTTGGGTTGTGTGTGGATTGAGCAATCACTAGGGGTCCCCTTACAAGTAAGCTATGA
The DNA here is from genome assembly GCF_001876935.1 of Asparagus officinalis. NCBI lineage: Eukaryota > Viridiplantae > Streptophyta > Magnoliopsida > Asparagales > Asparagaceae > Asparagus > Asparagus officinalis. The sequence goes on along the minus strand of NC_033794.1, from coordinate 5,598,927 downwards.
AGAATGTTGCGAGCATATTGATCCCTATAAAAAGTAAGCATTAATCTTTTGACGTAATGTTTCTTATACTTACAATCGATATTAAGAAAACATTAAATAGGAACGGTGTTTACAATTATAGTTAACATGCAGTAATCAATACAATCATCAACTTTAAAATTGATATAAAGACATTTGTAAGCTTATACTACTTAGAGGGTTTCTATAGAACGCTCTTATTATGTGATTTTTTTTCCCCGCTCTCGCCATGTTTTTGTCAGAACTTGTGGTTTTGGTCTTTACATTCCAACACCATCAAATCATAATTGAATCAAAAATATGATTATTATGTATTTGTAGTGGAAAGCATTAGCAAGTACTGATGCTTCCTCAAGTTAGGCAAGCTTGATAGGGAGGTTCTCTTGCACCAGATTCTTTACTTTTGGCACTTTAATTTCTTTTTTGAAGGCTTCCCTTATTTGGTCTATGATGGGCTCACTTGCCAATTCACTAAACAGCCCCACTTGCTAGAGATTTCTAAGGGTAAGCTGCGAGCAAACGGTAGACTATTTTTTGTTAAACCGAACATAATCTAGTTCGATTTAAAACTGAATCAAATCATGTCAAATCAGTTTGGTGCGGTTCGTTCGGTTTGATCATAGACATGTAAAAGTAGAGAATTCTAGCTAAAAAATAAGACTATTACTCCTTCAAATTTTTAACAAGCATAAATTTTAGACTAAAATTAAACATTTATCAATTAAAATATATAAAAATTATTAATATAAATTATACATTCGCTCTGAACAAGCATAAATTTTAGACGATTATGTCGGAAATAGTCGATTCGGTTATTTCGGATCCAAATATTTTAGGACCGAACTGAACCGCCAAAATTGCAAATCGACTGTGCTCACCCGAGTTATCTCTGAAAATCATATGAAACCAAGTCATCAATCATCAAATATCCGAAGAGTTAACAATATCCAAAGACTATTAACTCACTAGATGTACACTATCAAGACGAAGCATTGCAGTTTTTCATTATTGGACTATGATTGCAGAAGGCAAACGTGAATTGTAAACTCACATCATCGTTATACTAACTTAACATCCCGGATACAATTAAGACAATAATAAATCATAACAGAAACACGAACCATTATAACAGCAGTATTAAGTATACAAGCAAAATTTCATTCCCGAGAAATCTTCTAACTATGATTCAAACCATCTTCTAACTTCTCTACTTCCAGAACTCGCAGCATCTTTAGATTTATCGGAACTTCGCTGTGAGAAAGTATTGCGGTACTTTTGTATGAGCATATCAAGCTTATCCTCCGCTTCTCTATCTGAAGCCCCCGCTCTCCTCCTCTTTGCATTTTTTGTTTCCTTCTGCTGCTCTTTACCAGCATTTTGGAATTTCCTCTTATGCTCTCCTCCTCTTTGCATTTTTTGTTTCCTTCTGCTGCTCTTTACCAGCATTTTGGAATTTCCTCTTATTTGAGGTGCCTATTGGTTCTTCTTTTGGCTCCAGTTCTTTGGTTTGTTGTGGTTTTCTTCTCTTTTTTGAAGTAAATTTTGCTTCTTTTTTCAGTTGATCTCCCTGCTGCAACTTGGCAGAAGAAAATAGCATTCATATATGCTCCGCATAAATAGAAGTGGGATATTAAAAAGAGGCATATATACCAAGTGGGGGAAGAAAATCTTATACTTGGCAAAAGTAAATAACATTCAATAGAGGGCAGATTTTTTTCACCGCATATTGATACTCACCTTTTCAGTGGTTTGTTCAGCTGCAACTGACCCATTCTTTAACTTGGCCGAAGAATCTTTATTTCTTCTTGAAGAAATGTTCTGTTTTCTGGCATTTTTACCCTCCTTGATCACCTCAACATTATCTTTCGTTCCTTCGCTGCTAAGTTCAGATTCTTTAAAAGATTCCCTATGGCCTTTCTTAGATTTCATGTTTCTCAACTTTTTCTTATGACTTCGGTTTGTGTTAGCATCTTCTGTTTGAGATGAAGAACGGTGTCCCTTCATGCCTTCTTCTAAGCTGCCACGATTTTCATTTGAAGAATCCAACTTAGCTTTCTTGTGCCCCTTCATTCCATCTTCTAAGTTGCCATGACTCTCATTTAACTTGGCTTTCCTGTGCTTAATTTTATGGATGTTCTCAACAGCAAATTCCACAATAGGCCGATACTCTGGGCCAAAAGTTTCTGTGTCAAAAGGACACTATTATATTAGTGACTACAAGGAGGTGTAAACTTAACCAACGAACTTCGAATGAACGTTAAGGAAAAGTCAGGAAGAGTAATGGGCAGAAGAAACCCAAGGGCAACTCAATCAATCCTAACAATTATGTTTAGAATGCAAAATAACAACATCTTGATTAATCATAACTCCCAAGAGAATTTGATTCTTAAATGGCAGTTTAAGGTTGCTAATGATTGCAATGGTTATTAGAATAGAGTCAATTAACTCTTTCAAAAGCCTTTTTACCTGGATTATTGTTAAGAACCCTAAGGGCTACAAGCGCATGCTCGTGTTCTTTGAAATCAACAAAAGCTACAGCACGTGGGTGTTTCTTGACAACAGCCTGTCCTTTTTTGACGTCCTTTAAGAGTTTTACCTGGATGCAAGCACGTGGGTGTTTCTTGACAACAGCCTGTCCTTTTTTGACGTCCTTTAAGAGTTTTACCTGGATGCAAGAGTGTAACTATCAGGAAAACCATCAACATGCAAGGCAATGAACATACTTTCACCCAATGTAGGCAAACCATTTGAATAACAGGCTGCTGCTTCGAAGCACGAATAAGAACAGCATCTATACAGAGCTTCTTCACATCCTCTTCTGACATTGTCTTGGGAAGATTGTAAATAATAATTCTAGTTCTTGATACATGAAATTTTGGAGAACGAAGCATTTCTGCCTTCTTCTGGGCCAACCTATAAGAAAAGGGTCTCAAAATAAATTGATTTATCAAGGCAGAGAAGAACCAATGATCCAATGTACATATGGTGTGTTTTTTTGAAGAACGCAAAAGACAGTCGGGTCATGTCATCGTCGTATAACTTGAAAAAAAATGAACTCAGCAAGAAAATTAGCATGGACAAATTCTAAAATAAAGACGAATAACATACACTTCACGCTTCTTCATATCAAATTCTGATACGCCTTCAGCTGCTGGAGAGTCGGCCAGAATTTCACCTTCCTGCTTTTGTATAAAATGATGTTATCCTTCTTCCCAGAAAATGATATGATTATATGCATTTTCAGGAAAAGAAGGGACAAATTACCTTTGCCAAATATAAATTGCGACGATCTTGAACCTCATTTCTTGTCTTCTCAAGGCCCTTTTTATGAGCCGAATCCTTGTCCAAAGCCTTCAAAACATTGAGTGATCTCCCCTTCATTACAATTCCCAAACCAGAAGCAGCATTTGCTGCAGTAACTGCCACATCAGCTGCGGATGTCTTACCAAACCTTAAGAAAGCAGTTCCTTTGGGTCGTCTGTCCAGTCAAAACCCAGCATGTTTTTCCAATTAAATTAACAAGATAGTAATCTTGATACATCTCATGGTCTTGATATTAAAGCTCAAGCCCTAAAAAAACATAGAAATGCCACTTACTTGGTGAGGGGATGAAGGACAGGAAGGAAAAATTCCACTTGCCCAAATACTGAGAACCTTTGCTTCACCTCTTCGTTACCAATATCATACGGAAGGTTGCTTATGAAGATTGTCCTCTCCAAATCACTTTTGCTCTTGTTGAGTTCTTCAGGTGTTTTTTCAGATCTTTTGGTGTCTACAGTGGACTTCGTTCCAGGAACAGTAGGTTCTTTGCTTACTTTATCATTTGCATTCAGTAATTCTTCAGTGCCTTCAGTTTTCTTCGAGTTTCCCCCCAATGATGGCTGAAATCCAGTTGAGGCTTTAATCAGATTATCTAGAACCTTTCTTGCAACTTCTGCCTCCTTTTCAAAATTTACTTCTGCGGGAAGCATGCTACTCTCATCAGCAGCTGACCCTTTCTGAGTTGTATAAGTTTCTTCAGAAGGATGCTGACTTTCTCCTAGACCACGATCCTCAACATCCTCAATACTCACATCATCTTCACTAACATCATCCTCTTTGTCACTGTCAACTGATTGTCCTACAACAAATAATATTTACCAGAACAAAAACAGTTTATGTAAAACATGTACATAAAAGACAAATTTGTACCTAATATTTTCTGTGTTTATTTTCAAATTTTGTAATGCAGAAATAGATGAGACAATAATAGGGTTACATGCATGCTATCCTAGAAATGCTGAGAACAACTTGGTGCGTATATCACATAGGCTAACAAACATTGAGTAAGAATGAACTATAAAAAATTTAATTTCCATCAGCATAAAGATGAATCTGCTTAAACTTAGCTGCTTTCACAAAGTGAAAACGGCTTTATGGATAAAAACATAGGTTAAAACATAAGTCCTAGCAAACAAATTTAATATTGGAAGTAAATGAGGATCCCAAAATCGATTCACGGTAAACCTAGATGGATAAAGAAATGACTTTTAGATATGTAGCACTTGTTCATAACTCAGAAAGCTTAAAGGTCGGATAATGAAAGCTAAAAGTTAGCGAATAGACATGCACAACAAGAACTGAACAGGGAACACTAAGGAGTGGTGCTCGGTTTCATATGGATGTACAGGCGTGTGCGTGTGCACATGTATGTATTAGGTTTACAAATTAGAATATTTTGATCTTTCTTGCGTATGCATGGTATAATGGCTTATAAGCCAAGTATTGTTTCATTATACTCTAGTGAAAATTGACCCTGCATCCACCAGTAGATCAGAAGTAGTTTAGTTGAAGGCATTAGCTCCAAGAACAAATAAAGACACACAGGTTGGTGCTTGGTTTAACCAGATAAATAAGAAAATTTAAAAACAAAACAAAAAAGGATGTAAAGTTTAATTTAACTGGCATGATAAACCTCACAAATTTTAAATCAGCATGCAATCACTAATAGATATTTCAAATTCAATGGAAGGCTAAAGTTCTAAGTTTCACATGAACATCAATGTCAGTGGTCTCAAACAAACATCATAACTAGAAGTCCAAATCCAGTAGTTAGAAAGTTATCCATTACAACCAAGAAACATAGCACATATAAACAGGGATAAAGCAGCCAACCATATACTATTATTTTGAGATGAAAAGCTAAAGGAAAATACTGAAGATGAAAGGAGTACAACTTACCATCTTGCAAAGAGGTAGATTTTGTAGCAGCAACATAAATTTTCTTCTGGACAGCCCAATCCACGGCAATAGATCTTTTCGCAACTACTCGGCCATTGATATTTTTTATGGCCTGAAAAGGAAAGTCTCGCTACTAAGATAATTTTTATTTTTACTCAAAACTTTGTCAAGACTATTGAATGATCAGAAACCATACATTTTCAGCATCCCTCTTGGACGTAAAAGAGACAAAAGCAAAACCCTTGGACAACCTGCAAGACATAAGGGATCAATACAGTGGCATCAAAAATCAGATCAAAGGAAAGAGAGATGAGTTTTCTAGTACCCTTGTTCTGAAACATGTGGAATAAATACATCCCAGACAAATCCTGCGGAGGAGAAAATATCTCGTATCTCATTAACTTTAACCTGCATATTAATTTTACTTCGGCCTGATCATTACTGTCTTCATAAAAGGTGCAGTTGGGAATTGGGAGATAGCAAAAGGTAGAAACAAACAGAACAATGCAATACCTTAAACGGAAGATTCCTGACTATTACTTTCCACTTGCTTATCTTAGATCCCTGAGTCAAGCCATAAGAAGAAAATATATCAAACAAAAAGAAAGTAAAAGAGCGACCAAAATAATAAGGATGATGATGACAAAAATGAAGACGATGATGACATAAGGATGAGCACCTAACAGATATCAAGATTATTCCACAATTACATGTCAACCAAATATATGCTACCTACAAAATAATCTCAAAGGCATAGAAATCAACCATAAAAATTCCAAAAATATAATGTGCTAATACAACAGTGACTTATAATTCACAGAAAAAACAGAGAACTTAAAAGATCACTATGCAGATAAGAGTAACAAATTAAGTTCGTTCTTTACCAAATAGAACCACATAATGTTCTTCCAAGTCAGCAAAGCATTCGAGTTTTATATCACACTTAAACATGCATCCTGAAAAACAATCATACATATGAAACAGCTCAGCTGAACATGCTTCACGGAATTTAATTTGTGACGCCTTCAGTCACAAACTTACCCAAGGGTAGCCAAAAAAATTAAAGGATAAGTCAAGCATAACTATTAGTGACAGAGTAAAGAATCCCCCTCCTCCTAAATATAAAAGATTAAAAATTAAAATTTAAACATTAAGAAACCAACATATATCAACAATAACAAAAAGAAGATCCCTCCTCCCAACCGAATAGGAGCAACACTGATAGCAGTAGAAGAAGTAATCAGCAATAACAGCGAAACAGGAGCAACAGCAATGATCTTACAGAACTTTGATAAATTTTTACATTGAAGGCCAAGGCCAAAATTTCTATTTTTCAGAGTTCTATGGCATTAACTGAATATGAAGTAAGATTACTATGAGTACACAAGTGCATCCAAGAACTTCAGGACAATGACAGTAACTGACTATGAAGTAAGATTACTATGAGTACACAAGTGTGTCGGAGAACTTAAGGTTAAGTTTGACATAGTATAGGAACATGTTTATAGAGCAACCCAAAATATGACAAAAGATGCAGCCATCTAAAGAAAGCATGTCAACGTGCAGCTAATATTAATTTAAATACAGTATGTTGATCTTACAAGCTCTGCACTGAATTATATATTTATGAACTAACATATTAGAAAATGAAGAGTCAAAATATCATTGCATGACACAAGTATGGTTCACTGAAAGATATACCTCCCCACCGAGTTGGCGTGCCCAAACACGCCCATTCTTTATCTCTTGCTGATGCAACAATCCTACGCAACGACATGCTGACTTGACACTTGCAAAGAGTACTGCTGCAGCTTCTGGTTTGCATCCATCTCGAGCAAGACCTAAAGCAGTCTCACATATGTTATAATTATAAAGCCCTCAGTAAAGTTCATCATTTTTATTTAATATGCAAGGAAATTAGGTAAATTGATATATGAACTATGATTTTACCCATATAATAAGAGAGATAAAAAAAAGATCTGATAATTTCATTGATGCAATAGCATAATCAGATACACTATAAGGTCCGTCATGATCTTATGATACATTTCCAATCTTGCAATTAAAAATATTATGGGCAGAAAGAAGCAGATATTACTAACCATGAAGTTCAATTTCTTCCTTTGGAAGGGGATAACTTACAGAGCATATTGTGCCAACCTCGCCAGCTCGATGGAATACTTCAACTGCCATCTCGGAACTAAGAAGACCACCAAATACTACTGTTCTAGCAACCCTTCAAAACGAAAAAAAATATATTAAATCAGTCATATTATGAAGGTGATTTCTACATGTGTTTTTTACAGTACAATGAAGAATTAAGATGGGCATAGTTTAGACAGGTCTAATGATGAGCAAACACTATTCTAAACAACTACACGGGGATGAATATAATCCAGACTTTTGGGCAGTTTAAGTCCATAAGGATCTTTCCTTCCAAAGTCATAATAGGGGATGAATAAGGGAAAGAAGGGATTACTGTAGCAAAAATACCGTGCTTTGCACGGACCGCAAACTAGTAGTTTATATACTCAAAACTGATATAAAAGTTTCATCACACCAAACATTCTTTTCAGTTAATAGTGTTTCTTCTCATACTAATCCAACCCATATTTATAAGTAGTTTAAGTAAGATTTAGAAGTTCTATATTTCTCTTTTTAAGTTGACAAATCAATGTGTTGCTTAACCTCATGTATACCTATCTATAGAAAAAGTTCAAGTAAGGTTTAGTCATAATAAAACTTAAGGTTCAGTTTAAATACAAATAGATGTTTAACATTGTGAACCATATGTATACAGAGTTAAATGCAATACTAAGGTAATATATCCTTATTATTCTTGCAACAGCAAGGATTGAAATTTTGAAACACAGCATTCTTGAGAAATATTTAACTTCTAATAGTAAGAATAGTGCTTTATGGTGTAACCTTGTCTTACATTTGGACAAGGAATCTAGTATGAGAAGTTAACAATAAACAAAAGGAATCATGAAAAAGTGTTCACAGTGAAATTCAGGGACCAAATCAGACCAAGTTAATTCAACTGCTATTGAATCAATGGAATTGCATCTCAAAGAAAATGTCCACAAAGATAACATGTTACCTTTGCTTTTCTGAGCCTTTTGCTTTATCAGGAGGGACACCATCAGGTTGTGGCATTTGATGAGCGCCACCAGTTGCTGCTAAAGTTTCTGAAACAATCATCAACTTAATAAATTTTAAGCAATCAAAGAATCTAAATAAAAATATAGCAGGACAGACTGACAGTGAAATGGAAAACAAGCTAAACCTGGGGCCTCTTGGTTCTTTTCTTGTGGATCTGGTGTCTGCGTATTTTCATTGTGTTTCTTTGGACCAGTAGATAGAACAACTGAATCTTTATCTGCTTTCGTCTCCTCCGGACACACTGCAGAACAAGAACCACCACCAAATTTCAGAAGGCTCACTAATACTGAAGGTAGACAAGAATTACAAAGCAAAGAATGCGATGATAACAGATGCAATCCTGAAATACTATGTTTTGCCTTCATTTTTCTTTTGCTGACGTTGATCCCTAGGAAGGCGATGCATTGCAAGCTTGACTCTCATTTTTCTACCACCTATGGCTGATCCATTTTTAACTTCAATGGCACGTTTAGCATCTTCCACAGAAGCACTGCAAAGAACGAAGTCAACCTTTACATCAAAGACATGGAGCATAACACGCAAAAAACCTTAAAGATTGAGATTGCTCATGTGGAAGTTCAAATCTTGGCTCTAAATATGAGCTCCCAACTACAGGAGACACGTAGAGGACTAAAGTACCAAATTGATTATTACATTAAAAAAGAGGAGTTTATGCAATAAACAGATTAACAGACACAGACTCCAGAATGAATTAAGATGTCAGCTTGAGAAAGATGAAGATGGTCATTTTGCATTAAAAAAACATCAACCGGTTATCCCAAACTACTTGAAGACAATAAAAAGAAATATGAGATATAGTTCACAAGTAGTGCATATGATGATTTGTGCCGAAGAGGATGTACTTTCTAAATGACGAGAGACCTTATGCAAAAGATATAGAGAATAAGGGGTCTGTTGTATCCCATTACAGACTTCAAGAAAATCTCAGCCTTAGTCCATTCGAGGGCTACTGGGTAACTTCCATAACTTAGCGGTAAAGATAACATCCTTCAAGTATACTTAAAAGTCCAAAATCCTTCCAAAAAGCAGGGCCAATAAACAGCTTGATTTTATTTTCTAGCAAACAAAATCACTTGCTAACTGTCCTAACTAAATAGAAATTGAGATTCCTACAAACATAGCATGCCTCTAACTCAAGTTCAACCCAACAAGGCCTCGTTTGGATAGAGCCAAGAACTCCACTCAATTCTAGGGTGGCAAGCTCTGCATATCCCAAGAGCAGAGAAGATTGCTGGTCCGACAATGAGCAAGCCATGTATGTAATATATGAGTTAGAAACAAAGACATGCTAGAATGAACGAAAGAAAATAGAGGATGTTGTCATGTTTCAACTTTCAAGAAGCATCAAAAGTCCAGTTTAAGAAGAGCTCTATCATGTAAATGTGTACCTGAGCCGAGTAAAGCATTTGAATGTCAAATTATTTATACCTTTAACCCTAAATTTTTGAAGGAAAAAAATGATAAATCTAAATATTATTGCAAATTGTAACCAACGGTAGACCCTTTTAGCTTAACAATATCAAAAGAGAAACAGAGTAAGTCTATAAACTTACAATTGGACAAACCCAAAGCCACGAGTTACTTCTGAACCTGTAGGCAAGAAAGTGTGTAAGAAACACGAGATTATTTCATATATCATAAGAATATTACCGAATGCACATAACAAAAGCTATTATAATGCAGAAAATCATGATGTCTCTCAAAGGAGGAAAACCAAGAAATTTCCAAATTACCCTTCAACACAGATCTCCGGAACAATTCATCCTACAAAACTGTCTTTCTGAATACACGCAAGTAAACATAAAGAATATACAAGTACGAAAAACGATGTGAAATACATAAGAACCGCATGTTCTCAACCTGAAATGGATGCCAATGTTTCAAACATGGTTCCATGAAAAATCCAGTGCTACACACAAATCTGATGCGCACAGGTCTTACATTGACTTCTATAATTATTTCAAGAAATTATACAACTCTTGGCTTTCTCGTCTTCTCTCATTCCGTTATGCTGCTTAGCTATTAAGCCAATGAATATAACAACGAATATATGAATCCCCAAACTATTATCTTTTCAATCGCATCAGAAAGTCCCATACGCCAACATTCTGCAGCAGTAAATCTTAATCAATTATATTTAAAATGCAGCAATTTGCACTATGTTAACTGCCCACCTTGATGGGTTACCATAAAGCAGCGCTTCACAGGGCCCACCTCGACGAACGCTTCTTCAAGCTGAATCAAACCCCAATAAGATTAAAATAATAATAATAATAATAATAATAAAAGGGTGCAAAACTCGATGAGCTACAAGTTCCAACAAGAAATCAAACAAAAAAGGAAAGAGAAGAAAGAAACGCACCTCTTTGGACTTGAAAGAATAGGGGAGGTTGGAGACAAACACGGTGGCGGGACAATGCTGCTGCCCTCCGTCGGGGCCCCGAGCGGGCCCACCACCATTCTCGTTCCTCTTACGCTTTCCCATCAGCTCTACTGATACAGTAATCTCCGGCGACGAAGAGGGGGGAGGGATTAGAAATCGACGGCGAACCGGCGGCGGCGTGAACTTGCTCGCGGAGGCAGAGGCGGAGATTTTAGGGCTTAAGGGAGTTCGCCTGGATGTCTACTATTTCAGTTGTTATAGAAATATATGAACGGGTTCGGGTTCGGGTGTATTACTCAATTGATCCCTGAATCTAGATCCGAACCCGATATCCGTAGGGTTTTAATGTTTTATCCCGCTCATTTCTCTTCACCTAGCAAGAGAGCTAATCCAATTACTTTTATGCATGAAATGAGATTATTGTTTGAAATTAGGATAAAATTATATAATTACCCAAGATGATTATTAAATTAAATACGTAATAAACATGCTATACAAAATATTTAATTCATAAATATTAACAACATACATAATGGATGATTAGATCATCATGTAATAATTGTTCTCCTTAACTAGTGAAAATTTTCTTGTGACACTATATCTCATTTTCAGTTTATTTTTGTAAATCAAATAAATGAAGTCACCGAAAATGTGACATCAACACATAAATGAATTAAAAATGTTTCTATATGAATTTTCTGTTTTTTTACTTCCAATAATAAATTTTTAGAAAGCAAACTTTCAATTTCTGCCCTGGGATGAAGTAGATGCATCTTCATACTCTCAAGAAAGAGAAGCTTTTTCACACGACAAAGAGCCTTAGGTAGTAAGTACCATCAATAAATTGCTTTTAGGTCCTGATTTGAGAAAGTTTATAGTCTAGAGATAGATTACATTTCAACGCACGTGTCTCTCACGAGGATTTCAACGCATGTGTCTTTCACAAGGCACAATATGTGATCTACAAGACTGTTGTGTAGCAAAGTTTGATCATAAAATCATAATGATCGAATGTTAGCAACTGGATCTGAAGCAGAAGATAAATCTGCACATTCTCAGAAAAAGGATACGCATCTTTAATAGAATGCAAACCCTATGATTGATGGACCAAATCCATGTTCAAATCAAATAACACTAGTCAAAAGTACTTTCAGGTGCTGCCTGAACAATTCAAAATTTCATTTACGTCTAAATGATACAAAGTTGAACGTACGTGCAACTAAGTTGCATATACTTCTAGAATAATACATAAAAACCTTGTTCTCGAATGAACTATATATTTTAATAAATAAGGGCGATAATCACTCTTTATGCTATCTCCTCAAGAAGCCCATGGCCTGGTAGACATTACCGAGAGTAGCATCTGCTATCTCAGCAGCTTTTGTGGCGGCTCCATCCGATAAAATTTTATCGACATAAGCTGGATCGGAAGTAATCTCTCCATAGCGAGTCTAGAAAAGAAAAATGAGAAAAGGAGGTCAAGCTCTTCTTATTTGGTTAATGGAAACTACATCATCAACTCAAGTGCAACTTTAAAGACAGATACAATTGCTAAACTGTGTTTTTTGGGAAATATAATTGCAAAATTAATCCACTTTTGCAAAATAACTTGTAATCAATTTACTTATAAGTCGTTCTTGCAAAATAAACTTTTTTTAAACCTCTTTTACAGCTACAGTAGTAAAAGGGGTGACAACTACAGTAAATAGACAACTACTGTCCTTTGCAAAATGCAATTATTAATGGTTTAAAATTTTACATGCCAAATGTCTCCTATAAAACTATTGAGTTATGAATGATTTGTGGATTAAACATGGAACGATTAAAATGTGATTGAAGCAAAATAAGACATATATATATAACCACCTGTATTGGGTACAGATGATCGATTACAGCATCTGTGAGGTTTAGTTTGAATGTTCCCCAGTTCATGTCTTGGCATTCTAGTGAAACTTCCTGCAACAAAAGAAATGTTTAGAAGCATCAATCTACAGAGATCTGCAGGTTTTATTCTCCCTCTCTTGGAAATGGCAAAATTTTCAGAAAGCATGTAATTAAGAATTATTAGTACAAGAGGAAATATTGAATCAAATAGAAAAGAAAAACAAAGGAATCCTATATAAAACTGATCTCCAGAAAACAAGCGTACCTCTTTAGTTTTTCCAGTAACAAGTTGGTATATAGCAAGAAGGTTGTTGCATTCAGGAAAACAAGCGTACCTCTTTAGTTTTTCCAGTAACAAGTTGGTATATAGCAAGAAGGTTGTTGCATTCAGGCCTTTCTGGATTGTCAAATTCCAACTCCAGTAACAAGTTGGTATATAGCAAGAAGGTTGTTGCATTCAGGCCTTTCTGGATTGTCAAATTCCAACCTGTAGATTGAAAAGTTTGAAAAACATAAAATTAAGATTTTAGATGTCAAAACAATGACATGGAACTCAAGAAATGTCAAGAATGCAAACAAATAACTTATGTGAAAACAATTCACAGGACCAAAAAAAGTTAAGAATGGAAACTAGAGAAATGGCAGGAAGCTTTAAGAAGAAGTATACTATCAACAGGAGTAATGCTCCTTAATGTATATGCTAATATAAGTTTTTGTGGCATATCAAGATGGTTACAGCACTATGTCATGCACCCAATGTTGTTTATATACGACATGGTAGCCAAGATGCCTGTGATCCCAGGAGACACTTTTTGGTCACTTTGAAAAAAGAGCAAGTAAAACTTGGAAGTAACATGATGACCAATTAATTAACAACGTAATGCTCCATAGCTTATTTCAAGCATAAGAACTTTTAGTTAAGTGATAACAGTAATGCCATGATCATCAGCAAGGAAAGATATGCTTAGAACATTGAAAGAAATGAGTGGTTAAAGAAAGTAAATGGTACAATTAGAAACTCCTTCCTGACACATCATTAGCAGGTTTCATTTAATATTATCATACGTGCAGAATTGCACCCTCTTTTGATGTCCAGACGTGTTTGTATTAAAATGAATGACACATCAAATCCTTGAAAAAGCAAAAGCGACTGATACTTCTTCATTGAATAAATAATTCTACTTCATAAATAAGCAGAATCACTGTTAAAGTACTCCGACAACTAACTGCGTCCTAACATACAATAACGGCAGGAAAGTAGAGGCCTTTAGTTAACAAAATCAGCCTTCAATCCCTATAAACCCGCATAAACTAAGGTCCGTGACAGAGAACATTTGATACAACCAAAATCAGCTTATGCAAGTTTTCCATTCTGCAACTACATGTGATGCAATACACGCAAGAACCAGAATTCTATTATACAAACCCAGGAAAGGAATCGGTCTTGCAGCGCTTAATCTTGTTTGCAATCACCTGAAAGAATAACAGTTCCGTAGAATAAAACTATAAGAAATAACAGTTCACTAATTATCAACACATAGAAGAAAAAGTCCTCGTAGCTCACGTCTTTTGGGTCAAGGAGATTGATGCGGGATTGATCTGAAGGAGCAGATTTTGACATCTACCAAGAACCACCGATGTATGTCAGTAGGCGAAAGGTGCAATGAATACCATTGAAACTTAAATGCATTAAGAAAAAGGAAAATCCCCTATCTAGATACAAGTAGCAGAAGAAGAAATATCTACAATGTAAACTAATATCATATAATTTCAAGAAGATAGACAGAAGCACCAGACTACAGTTCATAAGATGTCATCTAGTCAACGTGGTTATAGCAGGAGCACATGTTACTCAAAAGATATAACAAGAGCACGTGTTTGCAAAGGAAATAGTAAGAACCATGTTCTCTCTTTTCTCACATGTAAAGGGTAAAAGAAAGGCAAATCCCTAATACCTTTGAAAGGCCATCTGTAAGAGACATCACTCGAGCCCCTGCAGGTGGAACAAGAGCCTCAGGAACCTACATGTTAAAATTGAGCATGATGAGGTCAATAAAAGTTTTGATTCAAAACTTGCAACTTTATCCAAGTTGAGGGGGAACACGTGCACCTTGAAAAGTGTACCACCTCTCCTGAAAATAGAATGATGACTATTAGAATCATGGGACAAGACGGAGACTAATTGTTAACTTATCATATTTTAATTTTCAGAATGTAATAGGAAAGGCATCCAACCCGCCCATTTTCTTCCATTTCCTTCCCCCAAACAAGTAGTTTACTCGCTCAGCCAGTTCACGAGTCAGTTCCAGATGTTGTCTCTGATCCTCACCCACTGGCACTAGATCGGACTGCATATGCATACAAAAGATTAATCATAAGGAGGTTCCATGTAGATTTTTACTGAGAAATATGCATACAAAAGATTAATCATAAGGAGGTTCCATGTAGATTTTTACTGAGAAAACATAATATCTTATCCATACTAAACCAAGAGAAGAACTTTGCAGGTTCCATGTAGATTTTTACTGAGAAAACATAATATCTTATCCATACTAAACCAAGAGAAGAACTTTGAAGAGTTCAACAATATTTGAGTATGGAGCTCAATTCAATATGAACATAAAAGCTCAATTACCTGATATAAAAGAATATCAGAAGCCATTAGAACAGGATAGGTCAGAAGTGCAACTCCAACATTTTCGTCACCCTATAACAAAATTAACATAACAGACAATATTAAATTCCTTATTCAACAGATGAACAAGGAAGTTAAGAAGAAAAAATAATAATGGTGATGAGGATATCATACGCCAGTGACACACCGTCTTGCGTGATTTTTCTTTAAACTGGATCATTTTGTTCAGCCAACCAAGTGGTGTGACAGAACTAAGTAGCCACATCAACTCTACATGGGCACGAACATGAGACTGCACAAACACAGAAGCCTGCAAATGATGACAGAAATTAGTCTCATACCTTACAGCAAATGATTGACATTAGCAACTAAAAGGCAAAATGTGGCACGAAAAGAGAAACTTGTGGGCTCGTACCTTGGCTATGTCGACACCACAAGCCATATAAATTGCTGCAGTGCTCCTGGTTGCTTTAGACAGTTCCACAGCATCATATTGTAGAGTAATCTATATACAAAGGGGAAAAATGGGAGATGTCAAATATGATTGACAAGATTAAACAAGAAATATCATACAATCCAAAATTGTTAATAATAAGCAAGGAAAAGAGGTTGAAACCTTAAAAGTGCCCTACCGCATGTAAATCTACAATGAAGAAGAGTGTTTCATAAGTATCCTGCAAAGAAATAGCAATTCAAGGTCATCAAGTTAGTCAGAAGGAAACATTGTACTATAATAAATTAAATAACAAAATTAACACACAGGCATGCAGACACGAAATAGATAGAAAGCTAGTAAAGGTACCGATACAAATCACATGCACGCACACACGCAAGCACACATGCACACACACACACGCATACAAGCTCGACAGAGTATTGAATAATTTTACATAACAATCTACTGAGCATGACACCTCTGATTTTCAAATTGATGAAGCTGTCATGTCATATATGTTTATTTTGCCTCTAGTTAATCATTAATCAAATATGACATAAACATAGGAAGCAAACGAACCTGAAGTGAGATCCAATTCTTGATGGCGCCAAGATAGTTTCCAAGGTGTACGGATCCAGTAGGTTGTACTCCAGAAACAACTCTTTTCCTGTAAATTAAATTTTGAGTGAGGAGTCATCTTATATTAGGAATAAGAAACTAAAAATAGAAACCGGGAACAGACCAAGTATCTTAAAACTATGTCAACATGTAAACAACGTATAAAATACCACTCTAAGCAAGTATAATATGATATTAAACTGAGAGCATTTTCTTTTGAAATAAGCTTTAAACTTTGCAATAAACTTTAAACTCTGTATAATGTCATTAGAACAATAGCACACATGTCCGTAATTGGAGGGAGGGAGGGAGGAAAATTTATTTGTGTAGGAACTTTTATTAATATATGACAAATGTGACATGAAACTTGAAAAATATCTTCAATCAATTTATTATTTTATAAAATTCAAAATTCGTGCTTAGGTACCGACTACCACTATAGCTACAGTAGAATAGTTACAAATTCTACCTCTTGTTTGGTAGGGTAAATTGTATATTTATCTTAATAATATTTATTGAATATAATATCTTTAAACATGTTTAATATAGTAATGTGTGCATGCCTTATCATACTTTGAAGTGATAATCATAACATTCAAAATTCTACTTGAAGTAAATTTTAAGTATATTTTTAGACAATTGGCTCAGCAGACTCTTACAAGCACTGAAATTATATCTTCCTTAAAATCCCAAGCAGGAGACAAAGCTAATTCCAAGCAAAACCCAAAAGCTACATTGCAAATTTGTGATCACATCATTCCATCAATTGAACAAAACTCTAAAAAAAAGTAAATCAAGTAACTCACTTTCTTTGGCTAGCTACACTCTCTGATGCCTCCATAGCCAGTGCCGAAACACTACAGAGACATTGGAACCCACCGCGCTCGCCGATACTCCGCAATCTCCAAGCTTGTTTCTGACCTTGGCCGCTGCAATTAACAAAAAAGAAGGTGAGAGTATAAGTTTGCAAATGATCGCTATCAATAGAAAGAGGAGGAAGGATTCAAATCTAGGCTCTTTGCTCGAGATTCGGATCCTCACAATTTTCTCCATAGACTCGTACGATGAAAAAGAAGAAAAAAATTGCATCTTTCGTTAAAAACATCAGATAATTCCAAGTAAAATCCAAAACGGACTTATGTTAAGCAACATTTCGAACAATTCACTCCCATCGATCGAACAAAACCCTAAAGAAAGCCACATCGCCAAAGAACAAATGGTAAATCCAGTGGAACTCACTTCTAGGGCTAAACAATTAGAAACCGTATCTTTCATTGAAATCATCACCAGATAATTCCAGGTAAAAACCAACAACATGGCGACATTTCAATCACCTGACTTTCATCAACCGTACAAAACCCTAAAAACAAACCATCCCCCCCCCCCAAAGAACTCACTTTCTAGGGTTAGCTAAACTCTGCAATCGCCTGGCTTCCAACCTGGACCGCTGCCATTAACAAGAGCGAGGGGGTAAAGTTGCAATTGCGTAAAGAACAGCGAAAACGAGAAAGAAGAAAAGGAATCGAATCTGACATCATCGGGGTGAAGAGGCGAGAGGAGCCACTGGAGAGAGTGAGAAGGGCGCGAGCCATTGGAGAGAGCTCTCTCTCTCTGGCGTTGGATGAGGCGACGGGCGAGGTTGTTGGTCGTGGATTTATACGCATTATAGGGCTTGTGGTTGTTAACCCGAAACCCGACGGATCTTTACACGCGGCTGATGGGTTGTTGTTGTTGTTGTTGATCCGAAACCCGGTGGGTCTTTGCGGACTCTCCACGCGATTAGGGCTGAGCATGGTTCGGTCCAAACTGAAAAAACCGACCGAAGCGATCCGATCGACCAGAAAAAATTGATTTTATGAGTAGGGCGGTTCGGGTCGGTTAAAAACTTTTCAACCCGAACCGACCGAATATAGTGTAATACTACCCATTCTGATCTCAAACCCTACCCGACCCGTCCCCAAAGAGTCAAAGACTCAAACTCTAAACTCATTTTCTGGATTATTATGGGTGAAAAACAATATTATTATATCAGTGTTTAATGCTCCTACTTTGTTGATATTTTTTTTCTTTAACATAGTTTGTTGTTTGATAAGTTTGATAAAGTTAGAACCGAACAAACCGAACCGAACCGTACCGAACCGACTTGCAATAGTTCGGTTCGGTTTTGAATTATAGACGGTTCGGTTCGGTTGTTCAAATTTTGGTAAAAACCGAACCGAACCGACTGTTGCACACCCCTACACGCGAGACCTGGATCCGCGTGGTTTGTATGCGGTCGATGGGTTGTGGACTTTGTTTTTGACCCGAAACTGGGTGGATCTTAACGGACTCTTCACGTAACCCAAACCCGCTTGTTTTATACGCAGTTGATAGGTTGTTCGCTTGTTCTTGTTGTTGTGGGAGGAATCAATTTGAAACCAACTTACAAGAGTTGGCCAACAGCAAATTTCAGTGGTTCAGGGATTAATGTCTTTAGAAAAATTTATAAGAATTGAGAGAAATAGCAATTTCAATTCTTATAAATTTTATTGGCTTCTCTTGTATCGGCTTGCACTGTTTGCACTTAAATACTGCAAAGTTCACACCAGTTTAACTTTGATAACCTAAACTTTGTTTGCACCAAAAGTACCGAGAGTTTAAGAAGAATTTGGTATCCCTGCTACTATTATTCCTATAAAAAGGATAAAGCTAAGCATAATTGTCTCTTCAATTTTTAACCACTCAAAATGGGGAGGCGCTACAGTCACACCCCCAACCACACGAGAGGCGCTACAGTCACACCCTCAACCACACTCCCAGTGCACTGGGACCCACATGAGAATTTTTTTAAAATTCTCATGTGAGTTTTTTTTTAATTCTCATGTGGGCTCCAGTGCACTATAGTGAGAGATGAGTGTGGTTGGGGTGTGATTGGGAGTGTGCCTCTAGCATTTTCCCTCAAAACGCAAAGATTAATCACTCAATTTTATTGACAAATATAATAGAATCAGTATCCTTAATGACAACATTCATGCCAACCTAAATAAAAATACAAGTGAGAAAAGTTAAAATCCTGAAAAATATTGATCCGAGCACCACACATCACAAGCATGAAAAGATCGACATACAACTGCGGATGACCGGCTGAATTTGTGCTTAGAACTCGTGAGAGAAAAGCTGCGCGCTCTCGATGCCTTCGGGTGATTACAGGGAGATGTGCTAATTCTAAATAAACTGCTTGATAAGTAAAGAAACCAAGTAACCCATGGTCATATTGTCACAGCCAACAGCGCAACACTAATCCCCAGATTTTATAAGGAGCAACATATCAACAAAAATCTTAGCAAAATCATAATAGAAGCTGAGCGCAAGCAAATACAGACAGGGCTAATCACAGGTTAGCCGCAGCAGTCATACTAATCATGGATTAGGGAAATTTTTGACCATTTCACCCTCAGGGCTATATATTTGTCAGAGAACAATTTACTTTCTCTGACTATTAAATAGTCAAAAAATTTCATTCACGGAGCACATTCATAACAATAGAACTACAGGCACTCCATACGCCGTAAACCCATAAAAATATTACCCTTGACCAAAGGGCTCTCATCAACAAACTCATAATAAAAAGACTGAAATCAAAACTTCGCCTTGATCAACAAGTCACGAGTTGTTCCAAATTATACTATTAACGACTCTAAACATTTGATAAGACATTCTCATCTACCGAACCAAACTAAAACAAATAGAAGGATCTCATCTACTGAACCAAAACAAAACCAGATAAAAGAGAAGACGCAGCACAGCAGCAAGCAAAGAGTACTTCACTTCTTCTTTCCACCCTTGGCAGCATCGCCAGCTTTTGTCTGAGTATTTTACAAAAGAGCAAGGTCAGTCAAAAGAAAAGGAAGTGTAAACTTATTTTAATTTCGGGCAAATAGATTAAGAACGTCCATCCACCTTCTTAACTCCGCGGATTTTCTTTGCTCTGTTCTTCCTTTCTTTCATCTGCTTCCTTGATTTCTCAACCTTGGTAGCGAGTCCATTCTGAAAAAATATGAACATGTACCAATTACAAACTATCTTGTTTCAAACATAAAGAGATTGTATTGATGCTTTAAAAAGTTTAAAGCATCGAAGTGCAACATTCTGTGATTGGTTCCTAAGGTTACTCTATAGCGTCTACATCAAACAAATCTAGGAGCTCCTCCAGAAAGAATAATCAAGGTGTATTACCAATTTTCAACAATTTCTATATGTCCTGGTATCCAGCAACCAAATTGAGATGTAAAAGATACTGCAAAAAAAATCTTGAAAACATCAATTCCTCCTATCCTTTTCTTCTTGGATAATTACTTCATATATTTTCTTCATTTGCAAACTCTTTAACAAAACAAATTTGGGCCATATTTCATTGCTTTTTACCCTTTCGTATCCACAATGTGAACATAATAATTTTGATAATTAGATTTACTTAAGCCTTTGCATAGGGTTAAACAGTGTCCCTCTTGAATCTTAATATTGAGGAGGCATTTATTATAAACCAATATGAAAGCAAACTAGGAAACATCTAAAACAGCTATCCAGGTAAATATATCACAGTAGCCTACAAAGCAACTATACTGGACCACAACCACGAGCAAATAGTTTATTTTGCAAGTAGAAGGTCATAGCTATGATTTTGCACATCAGGTAGAAGGGAGTAAAATATTATCTCAAAAGTGCCAAAAGCTGAAAAATAAAGCATCTATGCTTCCCGAACAGATATATTTATAAAACACTTCAAACAATGCTCTTTTTTTCTAGGTTGTGCCTCATAAATTTCCTTTCAGGAAAACACCAGCTCAACAAATAGCTGTAAACTTTTACACTTGGGAGAATAACACGGCCAAATATTCTGCACCTATGTAAGCACTTGAGTGGTTGGGCTTTTAAGAAAAGCTGATACTGAACAAAATTCCCAATCGTATAATGAGCCCGATGGTAAATACAATGAGATATGTAGGCAAAGCAACATCATTATACCACTTACCCATATTGACCACAAGCAAAGCACAAGGAGCACAGATGTAGTAAGAACAAAACGAAAAATACAAAGGTAAATAATAACATATCAAAGCAGAGGGGAAAAAATTGAAGACTGAGATATACCCTAATGAGACGATACTTGGGCTCAAACTTCTTCGCACTCTCAACTGAGTCATAAATTAGACCAAAGCCAGTAGACTTCCCTCCTCCAAATGCAGTTCTGAACTTGAACACAAAGATTGAGTTTGGGTCCTTCACGCTATATGACTCCGCTAGCTTCTCCTTCAACTCAGCCTACAATCAAATCAACACACAGACCGAAAATAAAAAATTACATTAAATCCATTTGATTCAGATCGAAATGCTAAATCTCGTCATATTCGACCGTTATTTTTCCTTAATTATATATCAGGCCCCCATATATTCATACTTGTAATTAGCATTCACAAATCTACATGACACCCTTTAAGAATTCATATTTCTAAATTTTTTATTAACTTTATGTTACGCCCCAAATCTTCGCATTTCTAAATAATACCCTTAAAATCAAATTAACATAACAAATCATATCTATTTAATCCAGATCAAAGTGATAAAAGGACCAAGCAATTTTCTGCCCACAAGTCCAAAGTTTAATCCTGACTTATTTTTAAACACACCCAATCCAAAATGTTTCTTTTACCCAACATACCCACACTAAACAGTTTTTAAACCTAACTACAGCTAGCGATGCACAAAATACAGCAACTTAGACGCAAATATAAGCTAATTATAACAGTAGCCGGGTTTAAAATAACTCAGGATGACTGTTTTGGGTTTATAAACAAAACAAAATAAAAAGACCTAACCTTGGAGACATTGGCACGCCCAGGATGCAGCACGTCGATGACCTGAAACAACAGAACGGAGATCCTAAAAACTAGGGTTTTGGAGGAGGAAGCTCGAAGAGTGTTAGGGTTTTTGAGAGAGATCTTACGAATTGCTTTCGAGAGAGGAGGCGATTCGTCATGAACTTCCTCGTTCTGATCTGTACTACGGTCTTCTCCGCCACCATGATTAGTACTTCTCGATCCCAGCGAGCGAGGAGAAGCAAAGAGGAGAGCGAGAGAGGCGATGACGAAAACCCAAACCCTAGATTTCGATTTTGTTGCTGGGTATAAATAGTGTTGGGCTATGAGGGGGAAAGCCCAGTGGGCTGAATCCACGACCGGGAACTCGCAATTTGGCCGGTAATAACGGGTCGACCCGGACGGATCCGAACCCACAAGATTCAACAATAATGCCATCCCAACTTCCCGTTTGGGCTGCGTCTGTTCATTGTTCGTATTTAGCGATGTTTGCACAAATATATTTACTTTTAACTAAAATCAATATCATAAATCATAAAGTAGTAAATATATTTCTAGGAACTGCCTTCCATTTGATTACAAGATAGCAATTAGAGGCCAATACATAAAAGGTACAACAGATGATATATATATATATAGTAATGGTATGTTTGGGAGTTCACTGAAGAAAAGCAAGGGAAAAAATTCCCCTTCCTTTCCTTCCCCTTCATTACCCTCTAATTTGGGGTGTAACATTTTGGCACAAATTTCCCCTTCATTCCCGTCCTTTATCCTCTAAATGCAACTCTCAAACAAGATTAAAATTACATTTCTCTTCCCCCCTACTCTTCATCCAAACAGGCCATAAGCCAACCGGTTCGGTACTTCAGAAAAGAAAAAATAGAGTTCAGATGGCACAATCTAATTAACTTCGGTAATAATAGCCTTACTAAATCAAACTTCATATCCATTTTATATATCTAATTGTTAACCAATTTCTTCTCTGCCTTCACATCACATCGTGTTCATCATTTTCGTTCGGAAGTAATCGATACTCCGCGAAGCATTTCTCCTTACAACTTCCGCATACCCCGCATGTCGGTCGGTGGCAAAGGCACGAACTTTTGAGGACAAAGGCCCGGGTTCGAGGCTTGCCTCTCATGTCCCTTAAGTGTCTTACTAACCTAGTGACTAGGCCGGATATGGAAGATCCAGTTTACCCATGGTTCATTGGTAAGGGTGGGAGATTCAAACTCGAACATTGGCTCGAGGATCCTCCTGCCTCACCAAGTTTCTCACATATCCAAAATAAATAAATAAAACTCTGTATAAATAACTTTTAAATTTATTTTAAAATAAATAAACATTTGGATAAATTTATATATGCCCCATCTTAGATGATCATATATAAATTTCAATTGTGTTTTGCTTTAATTTTCTATGGGTAAATTTGTATTAACAAAATTATGCATCCGATTTATATTTCACGATGGTCTCTTTAACCTCTCCTTATCTCATATTTGGCTCGCTGGTCCCACTTGAGTATTTTTCTTTGCAGTATATGCCGAGAACACCATGGATTTGAAAAATATTAACTGCGTACAAACCCCTCGTACCATTAGCCCAAGTGATCCGTGTAGTTCTAGAATTTCTACGCAATTAACACATTCGAATACCAATTTAAATCTAAAATGCTAATGCCAGTTCTATTTGTTCTCACCTAATAATCAAAATCAAAACCTACAGCATCTTATTAGTTGCGTCCAGAATAATAAGAAATAAACCAATTGCCATCTGATATAATGAGAAACTTGATACAAAAGCATGGCGACCTTCCCACATTCAAACATATATTTAATAATGATAATAATAATACCAAAAAGGAGGGGAACCAGGAAGGATAACCATGCTCAAAAGTTCAATCACATCATATTCATGTTTAACATCCGATGAGGATCGAACTCGATATGATCTCCAACAACTTGGCCGGCACAAGCTGGATTGAACCCGTAACCATCATAAAACTTGTCATCAGACGCCATCGGGGAAACCCAAGAGTTCGGAGGATCAAGACCCGAGGGCTCCTGGTTCATGCCCGGGAAAGATGCAGCACTTGGATTCTGAGGGGAGTTTCCAGAAACCCTCCGGCTGTTGGAGCTCCCCGGGGTGATCAAGGACATGGACTGCTGTTGTTGGCTCTTTGCTGGAGGTGATTTCGGTCGCAGACCCTCAATCTCAGGGGTCGTCAGTACAAGATGAGGAGCTTCAGGTGGTGGATTTCGACCACCTCCCCCCTGCCAAACTTTTCCATCTTTATCTGAAAAGTTCCGGATATAGGCCTGCACAGGTTTAGTAAAGATTCAAAACAGTAGCAATCATCAAATTTAGCCAGTAGGGTTAAATTTGAAAGGAGAAAATTGATGTTTAATGAAGTGGCTTATCCTGAAAAGGAAAGCTACTCCGATTCCCAAGAGTTTTCTTTCTTTTCTTTTCTTTTTCTGTTTTCTCTTTTACTTTCTTTTGGGTACAAATGTTGGATTTCAGAA
Source organism: Asparagus officinalis (assembly GCF_001876935.1). NCBI lineage: Eukaryota > Viridiplantae > Streptophyta > Magnoliopsida > Asparagales > Asparagaceae > Asparagus > Asparagus officinalis. Next base: position 5,574,167 of record NC_033794.1, on the reverse strand, counting down.
TTGGAGAATGAGAATGTATGCACCGCCAAAGCTTCTCGTGATGTCATGCATTTCAAGACACATGCTGAACAAGTGTAACACTCATCATGCGTATTTTTAAGAATTTGCAGCCCATATGTCTTATGTCAACGTTGATTGGTCTCCATGTCGGTTGCAACATGGATGTGAATCATGTTGGCTCAGACGCAAATCTTACCCCTACTATCAATTTTAATATGTTCCCAATGTTGCTCATGTTTTTTGGGCATCGCTTAGTTTCAGTGGTCTCTGTTGCTAAGTTACTATTGTGACTTTGACCTTGCTATATTTTCAGGTTTATCAAAATTGACATCCAATTCAAAGGTCAACAATTGTGACAAGTATTTAGAAATGCTTTTTGAATTCTAAAGAGTCCTGGACACCTTCTACCACGATCATTATGGAACAGTATCTCCAAACCTGTCATTGATCCGTTGTTTAGCAGATCATGGCACGCACGTGATCAGGTCTCACCAGAGGATAGCTCCAAATAGCTATAGCAATGTTATAGGAATTATGAAATAATGGCAGCATAATTGTAAGCAGATTTCTTTCTTTCTTTCTTTCTTTTTTTTTTTTTGATGTGTTGCGCCCTCAACTTGGGACATTTTGCAAAAATCTAAGCAAGTTCCATCAGAAGCCATTAGAAACAATCCGCTAACAGTAGTGTCACTGGGTTATTGTATCCCATGGATAATGTTGGAAAGAGATTATCGAAAACAGAATGGAGAGAAGTCTTCTTCTTCTCCTTACTAGCTGCTGCCTTGACACTGTATTTTCAAGAATTGATGATGTTACAAACAAGATTGAGATACCAAGTAGGATTGACACGTACTCAGATGCTGTATTCAGATCATGTGTTCATTAATGATGATGAAGAGGATGCCAATATGGAGGCAGCCACTTATGCCAATTGTAAAGGTATTTGTAGCTTCCTCAACCATAAAACTAGTCCTCACTACAGCTCGTTAACAGCAGAAGTTTTCTTCCGTCATCTCTAAGTTCTACTTTGCTTCATAACTTTAGGCTGCATCAATAAGGAATTCGCTCCTACCAGTTAGACCTATTGTAAGTATGGCAATCCCCCTTTCTTGTCCATAGTTCGCTATGTTAAGGGTCAGTTGATATACGCATGTAGACAAGGGTCATGACTCCTGAACCATGCACACTTTCTATAAAGTGACCTTTTCTTAGATAATCAACATACAACAAAGTGTTTTACTCTTTAAATGCGGGAGTGCAATTACGACATCCTGAAAGAACAACTTCTTTCTCCTATTTACCTTGTAGTGTTGGAACAATAATTCACAAGTAGATTTTCCTCATAAAAGACGTGTTTCATAGTTGATGCAGATAGCTGGCCTACAAATTTATTACTTTCACCAGAATCAAAATATACCACTCTGCATAGTTTAAAGAACCTTTTCCGGACATTTGGTGAAACACCAACTAAAATATTTCATTTCATATGTTTTGAAGGATAACAGATCTGCAGCAGATGTTACTATAAATTATGATTTTTGTAAACTAGATAATGCTTGCCCACTTATGAGAAAAAAGTTATCTGAAGCTGTACTTTAAAGTGACAAGACTTTGATAGATTGATTACAAAATTATGATAACCCTTCTAGCATATGGCAAGAAGAATTCCAAACATTTGCAGGGCGGAAGATCAATAAAACAATTTTTTTTAAGTTGATGTAGCTTTAGGTCAATATATATGATTTATAACATAGATGGATTCCAGAACAAAACCGCATAGTAATGGAAATTTAGAGTCAAAGTAAAACTTTTAGTAATGTGGTGTGTTCTTAAAGTTTTATATGTACTTAGCCAAGTTCGATATCTCCGCCCTTGCCAAGTTTGATTTCTCCACCTTTGTTGAACGAGGATACTAGTTTTCATATTTCATTAAAGTAGTCTGACTTATATGGCTAATTTCTGTCATATTAGGCAATTCGCCATTTGGCTTCCTTTGCGAATTTAAACCTTGAATAACCCAAATTTATCATTTCTATGAATCATTAACGACTTCTTCAATTAATATTAGCTTTTGGAAGTTGTTAAATTGTTAAAATTTAATAATTAAGGATTGAAAGGTGAAGGATTAAGCTTTACTGACAAAAAGAGAGAAAACTATGGCACGCCTACTACTATTACTGGTACAGTGTGAATGTGATACTGACTCAGGGACCTCTTCTTGGCTTTCAACCAAGCTGAAAGTTACTGAGATACAATGGTCACTGTGGTCCATTACAAAAATAAATGAAACAAAGAGTCTACCTTGCTGTTAATCATTAAATAATATGTGTAATAGACTATAGACATAAGATAGCATGTCGCGATCCTTTCTTTACCTCTGTGTTCACATTTGTACATATCCACCCCAACAAATTCTACTTATCCTCCCAAAAAGAGTAGCTTATTTTGTTAACTAATAATTAAAATGTGAACTAAATTGATTGTTTTATACCACGAAGAAATTCCCTTACCTCAGCATTGAAATTTGAGGAAGATAATCCTTTCCCAACAGTTAGCCAACCTGAGCGTATGTTATGGTCCTCCCCAAACAGTTCAAGCCTCCTCCTTCCAAGGGCAAAATGCTCGATTATCCGATACATATCATCGGGCTTCTTTGTTGAACCTGTAATTCGGAATGATAATGTGATACTACTACAACGGATAGGCCATATAGGAAAAAAATGCTTAAGGCAATAAAAGATTTCTAACTAGAGGCATGGAGATCAAAGTTTGAATGCTGTTGGCTAGGGTAAAACATCCTTGGAAGCATATGTACCTTAAACCCTCAGGTTAACAAAAGATGCTTTATAATTTTTAATTCAGATTATTGCACAACTGAAGTGCATGTTTGCTACATAGTGGACTGAATCTTTGCCATATCTTCAAATCATCAATCCGGGACTCTTTTCTTTTATTTAATTCAGAATTTTTTTTTTTAGATTACTAAACCAGTAAAAGTGATGCCATTACCAAACCATGCACATCAAAAGACAAAACTAGCAAGCAAAGTAGGGGGTTAACAGAAACTATCAGTAGGTTGAATTTACAAATAGTAACCCAGAGGGACTGAACTGCATATGTGATAAACTATAGTTCAGTTCAAATCATCAAATGATAAGAATAATGTTCAAAAGATCCACCCATGGTTGATGAAACAATGATGGAAATTTCACTACAGACTTCAACATGTAAGCATATACCAGAAATATGGGTATTACAGTTATAAAATATAAAATAAAAACAAAGTACTAACCATCAGTAGGTTCTTCGGCTATGATTATGTCTGTGTCTATATTGGCATGTATGATGTGTCCATCCGTACTGCGACGAACAGTTCCCTTTATGCCCATCAAGCAATGCTCCTAATCAAAATGGCATTTCAAGAATTGGTATTTAAGTACAGTGCGATTTTAAAAAAATAAACTGGAAGCACAAAGAAGAGCGTACAATAAGCTGGAGCAGATTAATAGAGGTAGTGCACATAAGCATAATACCTTTGAATGTTGAAACAATGTGTGTGAATCATGACGTAAGCCTGGTGTTGCATTTTTCTTATTGGTTTTCACCCAACATATATCCTCACATCTTCGGAAACCCCACTGTATGACAAGCAAAGTTCATATGTAAAAAATAAATATATAAAGTAAGAGTTATCTTCCAATAGTAGAAATATAACAATTGAAATAATTATGGTTCGGCCTACACTTTACAGAACCATGCCCTATGAGATGACTGTCATAATTGCCGGAGTGCAATATCTCTACGGCGATGCATCATAAAACTATAACTAGCTTTAATGAATCATATAAACAGACGAGGTGAAAATATAATGTTGCCATGCAAAAGGAAAAATACTGTTTTCATTTGCTTGATTAGCTTGAAAGCTAATACTGGAGAAATTAAATAAGAATTTTTTTATTTTAGTACAATTTATTTTGGGAACAAAGGTTGTACAGCTTGGAATCAAGCCCGGGAATCCCCACAACCCAACTCCATCCTTTACCACCAAGGCCGGCCTTACTGGGCAACAGGAATCATATATGCTAGCTTGAGAAACCAATTGGGAACAGATTACATATCAACACCTGAAAATGTTCATGTTCTTACTTTATACTATTTTGAGTGCTTTGTGGACATAAACCCTAATCCAACCTGAATCATTTTCCAACAAGCATCTTGAAAGTACTTTTCTAAGGAGTTCCAATTTCCATGAAGACAGCCAATAAGTAAGAAAGCTACACAACAACAGCAACTGAGAAGAAAAAACCAGGAAACCCACCTTCTTCAAACATTGTCGACCCTGTTCCAATCCCACACCATCACCGACCCAAAGGAAGATAAATGACGGAGTGTCAGCAATTGCCTGAGAACATGAAATTTGAGCATTGTGAAGTTTGAAATCCAAGTTAGACCATTGATATAAGATAATATCTTGTAGAAGAAAGGATAACAGGAGAAAAGGATGATGGACAAGAAAGATGATGCAAAAACAGAAACAAACCTCAATCTTAAGATTCTGTATCTCTTCAAACGTCCAGTATTCTAGATGATCAGTAACACCAGGAGCTCGGTGAACATATTCCTCCCAAGGAGGATCCACGAGAATTACATCAAACTTGGTGCCGAAGAAGTCAGGAGATAGAACATGGTCCTTTAAGTCACACTTATAGTACATGGGTGGAGAAGCTGCTTTAGCAACAATCTCATCTTTCCTCTGAATAAGTTCCCTCAGCTTTGGATAGTCCTCCACAACACTGGTGAGCTCCAGCTCCCTAATGAAGTTTTGAGGTCTCATACCTGTGTCCACAAAATTCTGCGAGTAGTCATTTTGTTCTCCTCTTGAAGGAGCTTTACCAGATGGCCCACTGCTCCTCGTCTGACCCCAACCAGTGGGAGGTTTGTCATTAGCTGTATCACGACCAATTGGCCCAACCGGATTGAACAGAGGACCTGGTAGGTTAGGGGGAGCTCCTCTTCCAGGCCCTTGTTGATTGAAGAACAAGGGATGGTTAGGACCATTCCCAACGTTGGGCCCAAATCTTGGACCGCCAGGCCCAGTAGGAGGCATTGGGGGCAGATTGGGAGGAACAGCGAGCATGCTCATGTCAACACCTCTAGGACCTGGCCAAACAAGAGGTCCAGTAAACGACGGGATGAACACATTGGGAGGAATTGATGGCCCTGGGGAATGGGCCAAATTGGGCCCACCGGGTTGCATTGGTCCAGGCGGTAAGTTGAGATGACTAAATGGTGGAGGCATCATTGGTAGCGGAAGTCCAGCTCGCTGAGAGTCTCTACTAGGTGGTCTCCCTCTTCCTCTTGAGGGTCTGCCTCCCTTTTGCCCTTGTTGATGAACCCTGCCGAAAGAACCTGATCCGTGGTTATTAGCTGGAGGATGCACACCCCCACTCATACTCTGTCCTGACCCCTTCTGACCCCTTCCTCTTCCAGCTGGCGAATCAAGAGGAGCCCTCCCAGATCCATGATCCATAGTTAAACTGTCATCCTGGGAATATCCCCATTCTTCTTCAGGCAGTGTGGAGACTGACTTCTCTCTGCCAAAATCAAAGTTTAGGTTCGGCTTGATCTCTATGGAGTCAGAATTATCATGTTTAGTTCCAGAGTTTGATGATGCCTTCAAGCCTTCAGTACGAACTCTATTATCTTTTCTATAAGCAGACCGACCATAAAGCTTATCAGCTACCATCCTATCTTTGTCATGCCATTCCTTGGCATGATCGAACTCATAGTTATCTCCATCTCCAGCATCTTTCCGGGAGTGACTTCTCCTCCAATGCTCTTTTGAACCTTCCCAGCTGTCTTTTCCTTTTGGTGGTCTATCATCTCTGTAGTTCTCCTTGTCCCTTTCTTTACCTTTGCTACCAATATTTCTCTCAGTATCAGACTCTGAAAGGCCCCTTTCATGAACATCCGACTCTCTGTGGTACCTCCCACTTCTTTCTGGTGATCTGGACCTCTTGGCATGCGTGATTTCCCTCCCGCCCCTGCTATCTATCTCATCCCGTCGATGCTTCTCAGTTTTCTCCCCATGGGCCTTGGAACTGTACCGATGGGCAGTGGGCTCTAAATCCTCTGATCTCCCTCTGGCCTTTCTTTGTTTATCATCTCTAGCTTCCTCTAGTGTGGTACCTGTCCTCAGGTCTTCAGCTTGGGCATCTGAGCGGCCACGACTCCTCTCATCATTGCCTCTTTTATCTTCCCTCCGACCACTTTTCTCTCTGCTTGAATCCACAGCCCTACTTCTCTCTTCAGCAGATTCATTTCTAGGATCAATTGCTCTTTCTCTATTATTCCCGTGCTTATAATGATCAGAAGCTTTTCTATCGCCATAGTTAATTTCCTCGGCTCTCCTGCCAGTTCCTACCTCATCCACCCTTCTCCTTGCTGGATTCCTTTCCTGTTCATGCCATCCATAATCCTTCTCTCTACCACTCTCCTTGCCATCAGGATACTTTGTTTCAAGATCGCGTCCCTTCTCAACATCCCTCTCATGAGAACTCTCCACTTTACTTCCTGATTTTCCCTGAGATTTTCCCTGAGATGTTTCTTGACCAACGGAAGGCTTTATGATCGATTTCCTCAAAGAGTTCAACTCAGGCTCTTCATCTCTATTCCTCCGACTGCTATCTAAGTCTCTCTCACGATAACCTTCGCTTGCTCTCCTCTCACCTTTCTCATCAAGGCTCCTCCTTGGAATCTTGGACCACGACTCCCTCCTTGAATCATAGTCATCTTCATCTCCGCTGCCAACACGGCTTGAGCTACCTGACTTCTTTCTGATTCCTCCCCGATCCCCAGAGCTCTTTCTTCTTCCACTATCTTGTTCTTCAACTTCTTCTTGACTACTATTGTGTTTATGGGACTTACTCGAACGGTGCTTCCTCTTATCTGAACCATCCCAACCTTCATCATCTTCAATCCTACTACTTTCTCTAGCCTCTGTTCCATCCTCAACATCCCTCTTATTACTCCGACTCCAACTAGATTCAGAAACCTCCATTGTACAAAATAACACGAATACTGATAGACTTCTAAAAATATAAAAACAAGGAGTTTTTGATGCACCTTCAGATTAAAATCGACCTGAAACCATCAAATGGGGGGGGGGGGGGGGGGGGGGGACCAGATATATTAAAATGCAGAGAAAAAAATTTCACCAAAACATCTCATAACAACAGCAATAAAGGCTCGATGAAAACCCTACCGGAAACAAGCAAGCTATAGAACCAAATGTCTCAAAATAGATTAATTCTACAATTGTTAGACGAAACCTAACTAGAACTAGGAATAAAACAGATCTAGACCTAGTTTTACAAAAGCATAGATAATATCATATTTTCAGAGAGATCTAATATAAACCACTAAAACCAACAAAGCAGGGAAAAGATCACCTGCTTAAAAGCAGAAAGAAGCAATTTTTTTGGGATAAAAAACAAACTGAGGAGTCAATCGGTAACAAGAACCCTCAATATCAAAACAGTAAGCAAATAAGTGATAATTTATAAATTTTTAAATCATGAATCAACATTGAGAAGTATTGTTATAGAGTGCAAACAGGGTATAGGAAAGAATATGGGAAGAAAAAACACGAGAGGTGTTCGTATAGGCTTACCAGATCTCAATTACGGTAAAAATTAGGGTTAGAGTTTTCGCTCTATCGTGCCCTAGAAGAAAACTGAAAAGGCCTCTGAAGACGATGATGTGCGCGATACCAACCCAGTATCCATTTTGTTACTCTTTTTCCTATAGCGAATTAGAAAATAGGTTACTTTCATATAAACCGTTCAAGTTTCAAGATTTCCATTGCACACTTATAGCGGCTTCTTTTTCCTTCTGTTCATCTTTTTCCTTAGGGGGTTATTTTTTGAGGATTGTTGATTCAGACTTGGATTTTGTCTTGGATATCAATTTAGGGTGTTATTCATTTCGGACTAGGGTTTGGATTAAAATTTAAGGTGTTATTGGTTTAGCTTTATGATTTGGAATTTGGAATTTGGATTCGAATTTAAGGTGTACGAGAATTTGGATATGAATTTAATGTGCTATTGGTTTAGGACTAGGATTTGGATTTTAATATCCCGTAAAGTTGCACTTGAGATATTAATCACATCGACATATATAATTGTGAAATATCTATTAGAAATAAATTCTTAATCTAATTTTAAGTTAGATTATACCCATAAGTTGCTAAAACAAGTTTTCTAGAAAAATGAATTCATGTAGATGTGAAATTTATAATCAGAGGTTTTTTTTTCAAAAATATTATTACATTATACCAACTTCTTATGTTATATGATATAATAAATATTACCATTTATACATATACAACTTAATAACTTTTAGATATACAGTCAAATAATTTTACTAGTGACATACCATAATAATCATTAACTAATTATGCATAATGTTGAAAAAAATTAAAATAAAATAATACCTAACAAAGGGATCAGACCCTTAACCTTTGATTAAAGAGGAAAGTGCCTCAACCACGTGCTCACAAATATTCTTGAATATTTACCAAATGACTTTATGTTACCCGAATTGAATTTAAATGCTCTTCTACCCATTCAACACGAATATGATTGAGCAAACCGAATTCGAATGTATAGATCTTCGATCAGATTCGGTTTGCTTCCACCCCTACACATTATAGGTCTATGGGGACAATTCGAGGAGTGCAGTCCAAAACCATTCCCTTTTCTTCTTGGTGCCAAGATAGTGCAACGGTTAAAACCGTCACAGGCTGAGGCAAAGGCATCTATTTATACTAAAGCGTCAGGCTTGATTTGGGCTTGCAATGAAATTTTATAATGGGCTATATTGGTGGATTTATTAGCAGGTTTAATACGGTAAACATGGGCTTTTTATATCTATATGGCATTCAATTTATCAAGTATTCATGATAAAGTCAATAAATATACATTATGAGCATTTAAAGGAAGAAAATACTAATAAGTAAAAAAATTTGAAATACTTTTTAAATTAATGTTAAAAATGATTTGGTACATGATTTTAACATCGGTGTTTATTAAACCAATAAGAATGCAGTCTAACTTGCAAAGTAATTAATATAGAAAATAAAAATCATTAGACTATCTGAACCAATCGGTATCAAAACCAATACTAATCTAATCAAACAAAGTTAACCTCCCCTTTTCTAAAGACATCTTACTTATTGTTTTTGTGGTTTATAAGATGTTTTTTCTATCAAGAATGGATGTTTTATATTCAGATGCAGTTTAATATTGAAATAGGATTACTAATAGATTATTATTTCTTTAAATGTATGTTTCAAAGACTCCCTAAATAATTGTAAGCATAACACAAATAATTATAATTACATAGTTTTCTCGTAGGATGCTGCGATAACTATTTCCAACTACAAAGTACACTGCAATTCCAAATATGAATTAATTATGGCAATGAATTAAATTTGTGAATTAATTGTGACAAAGTTCACCACAATTACAATTATTTGGGAAGTCAACTTACATAGGTCCGAAATTAAAATTCTATTAAAAAATTTGATAATAGTTACAAAGATTTAAATAATAATTCTGAAACAAAATGAACAGAAAACATGTTTTAAGTATAAAATAAAAAAATAGATGAAGCAAGAGTAAGTTTGAAGATTTACATAATTCAGAAGATCAATCCCATTAGATAAATGAATAAAAGATATGTCAAACAAGAGAAAGAAATAAAAAAATACAAAGATTTGAATAGCAATCCAGAAACTAGAATGAATAAAAGATCTGTCAAAAAAGAGAGAGAAAATAGAAGAAGCAAGATTGACTGTGAAGATTTACCAAATTCAGAAGATCAATCCTATTAGGTGAATGAATAAAAGATATGTCAAAAAAGAGAAAGAAATAATAAATATTGAAGAAACAAAATTGAGTTTGAAGATTTACCCAATTTAGAAGATCAATCCCATTAGAAAAATGAATTAAAGATTTGTCAAAAAAAATAAATGAAGTAAAATAACTGAAGAATCAAGATTGAATTTGAAGATTTATCTAATAGTTCTCTCTTGTGAAAAAACTTGAGAAGATATTTCATTTTTTTCTCCAGAATCAGGCGGTTATTTTATATGGGATAAGGAAAACGGTTGTTTTAGGGGATAAGAGGATTGTTTTATTTGGGTGGTTTCTAAAAAGAAAAACAAAATTATGTTGAGGTGGAAAAACTTGATTAGAGACCCATTGGTCCACATATGATCTATTGTTCATTGGAATAGTTATTAGGCTTCTGTTTAAGATAAGAATATAGTAGATGAACTACTGAATCGAATATGATCAAATATCTAGACGAATAATAAGAAAACAATTTATTAATTATTTGGTTCATTTCCACTCCTAATAATGTTGTAGTGACTGCAACTTATTCTATTACTTCTATATCTTAATCTATTAAATACATTCTTCTATTTTCATAAAGTTACAAGAACTTTAGACAATGGGATTGTATGGCCAGGGAGTTTTAAGTGTACAATCAAATATGAAAGCAATTACCTATCGCTTGTCTTATTAAGTTTCTCATCTTGATGCACATTACATATTTCCAACATTTATACAAGTTTTACACTACGTTTTACAAAAAAAAAAATTGTCGAGTAACAACATATTTTCTTTCGTTCTTGAGATTTCATGCTATACATAATTATTTCTATAAAATTATAATCTACTACATATTTTAACTTGCAGGCTAATAGAGAATTCTTAATTTAATTTGTTCTCAAATAGAAGGATAAGTTGCTTTTCCACAGGTTTTAATTTCTTAAAATATATGTGCTAATAAAAATGTATAATAGAATAAAGCTCAGACATATTTATAAGTCTTTTTATATAAAAATCATATTTTAATATCAAAAGCTTCCTTTCAACTCTCCAGGCTAGTCAACCTAAATCTGGTGCTCAAGTGAAGAGGAGGCCTGGTAGGCCTAGAGGCAGCTCTAGCAAGTCCTTTAGTACAATTGTTCAAAGTGAAAAAAAAGATGCACTCGCCCTTAAAATCCAGGATGAATCCTATTGGGTGTTGGAATATTAGGGGTCTAAATGATCCCTCTAAACAAAAGGAGGTCAGGAACTTTATTAGTAAGAATAATTTGGCCATGTTTGCTCTGTTTGAAACTAAGTTGGATGCAAGAAAATCTCAAAATGTTATCAATAATATTGTTCATAGATGGAACTGTCTCCATAGCTTTGCTTAAGATGCGCACTGGCAGGATCTTTGTGGCGTGGGATAATACTCAAATTCATCTCCAATGTTTATTGATTACAAACCAGCTAATTCATAGCTTAGTTGATTGTCAGCAGGGATATTAGGTGTATTTTGTCACTTTCGTTATGCATTTAATTCACAGGGTTTGAGAACTCAGATGTGGAGGGATCTCAGAAGATTAGCATCACAAATTCAGTCTTTGTAAGTTCTCATGGGTGGGTTTAATTGCTTTGCACACGTGGATGAGAGGTTGAGAGGTAGATAAATTACTAGAAGCAACCTTACTGAACTTCAATCTTTCTTTATGGATTCTAGTGTTTTTGATCTTCACCACATTGGGCATATACTTGGTCAGATAAAGCTCATGATGGTCCAAGAATCTCTGAGAAACTCTACAGAGTGTTGATAAATCAT